>NC_133328.1:458354936-458380723 GCF_042186555.1 Aquarana catesbeiana
GCGCGCTCTCTCACTCGGTCTGTGTGTGGCGCGCGCTCTCTCTCTCTCTGTGTGTGGCGCGCGCTCTCTCTCTCTCTGTGTGTGGCGCGCGCTCTCTCTCTCTCTGTGTGTGGCGCGCGCTCTCTCTCTCTCTGTGTGTGGCGCGCGCTCTCTCTCTCTCTGTGTGTGGCGCGCGCTTCTCTCTTCTGCTGTGTGGCGCGCGCTCTCTCTCTCTCTGTGTGTGGCGCGCGCTCTCTCTCTCTCTGTGTGTGGCGCGCGCTCTCTCTCTCTGTGTGTGGCGCGCGCTCTCTCTCTCTCTGTGTGTGGCGCGCGCTCTCTCTCTCTCTGTGTGTGGCGCAGCGCTCTCTCTCTCTCTGTGTGTCGCGCGCGCTCTCCTCTCTGTGTGTCGCGCGCTCTCTCTCTCTGTGTGTCGCGCGCTCTCTCTCTCTGTGTGTCGCGCGCTCTCTCTCTCTGTGTGTCGCGCGCTCTCTCTCTCTGTGTGTCGCGCGCTCTCTCTCTCTGTGTCGCGCGCTCTCTCTCTCTGTGTGTCGCGCGCTCTCTCTCTGTGTGTCGCGCTCTCTCTCTCTCTCTCTCTCTCTCTCTCTCTCTCTCTCTCTCTCTCTCTCTCTCTCTCTCTCTCTCTCTCTCTCTCTCTCTCTCTCTCTCTCTCTCTCTCTCTCTCTCTCTCTCTCTCTCCTCTCTCTCTCTCTCTCTCTCTCATGATTCTAAAAAAAAAAAAGTAAAGCAGTTCACATTTCCTCAGTGCTGCAGTCACGCTTGTCCCCGAGACCTCTGTGAAGCAGAAACATTACTACCCGACCAATTCACAATTTTCACTTCTTTGCTAAGTGACGTCAGCACGATGCTTCCCCTCCGCTCGAAACAGGAAACATCCGAGGACAACATTGATCGGCGCGTGCTTTTTAGGCTCAAAAAATTAATATTGCTTAATTGTCAGAATCTCACAAATCCGGAATTGCGATCTTGGTGGGTGGAAAATCGCGATAACGATTCTCTGTGATCGTGCAGCTACAATATATATATATATATATTTGTCCCTTTTTGGATGCTGTTGCTATGTATCAGGCCCTCCCCTCTTTTGAATATAGTTCCTGTTGTGAGCTCTGTTCTCCTGACCTGTTGAATGGCATTGGCTGTTATGTGCAGCCTTGCGCCCTCTTTTCTTTGTACAGTTCTCAAATATACAGTATTCCATAAGACTGATGGTTGATATAAGCTATTTTGCATATAAGCAGTTGGAGTAGATGACATTGTAAGGTCACTAAAGAACATAACAGTCAGCACTGCATTTTACTACTTATCTTTAGATCAACCAACTTGTCATGAATTGTTCACAGTTAAAGCAAACAATCAATGTGTAAACATGTAATACTGATTTGTAAAGTTTGAAAAATTGAGCAAGATTTTTTTTTTTTTTTTTTTTTTTTCCTTTTAAGGTCAGACGATATCTGCACAATACATCAAGATGCACTGGAGCAGGAGGAGCTTCTTTTGTGGTGAGTTTGTTTTCCTTTTAACCAGATGTCTGTCTCAAATAGTCTTCAAATCCTGTAGCTCGTTGGCTGGCTTTTGCGAGATCTGCTAATCCAATGATTATCTGTTGAAATAAACACTCATTCAAGTCAAGAGGCTTGTCACCATGGCAAGCAGGCAGCTGCATTTGCACTACCTACCTAGCTCTTCTGTATTAGTCACTTTCAATATTCCAAAATAGGGATGTAATTGAGACACTTGTACAGTGGAACCTTGGATTACAAGCATAATTCATTCCAGAAGAATGCTTGTAATCCAAAGCACTCGTATATCAAAGAGAGTTTCTCCATAGAAGTCAAGGGAAACTCAGATAATTCGTTCCACATTGACTTCTATGGTATGCAGTACCGCATGTAGCCAGAGGTGGAGGGGCGCCAGAGATGCTCAGAAACCGCTCGGAAACACTCGGGAACTCGTGTACTGTATGTGTTATGAATGTTCTATATTTTGAATTTGCCGCTGGGTTCCGCCCCAGTGCTTCGCATCGCTCGCAGGGAATGGAGCCCGGGACACAGAGGCATCGGGCGGAGGACACAGCCCGCAGACAGAGCGGGGGGGACATCGCAGGATCCTGGGGACAAGGTAAGTACACTGCACCAGGGTCCTGCGATGCAATCCCGAGTGTGGCTTGGGGTTATAATGGTACTGAAATGTAACCCCGAGCCACACTCGGGGAAAACTGCCAGGGAGGTTAAGCAATTTAAAGGCAAAATAGATTGAGGGATGATTATCAAGAAAATTTGTGACACTTTTGCAAATTAGGCTGCCTCCTGTGCAAAAACTTCTCTGAGAAAGGTTTACAGATCTGTGCATTTGTATTCCTGGGCAGTTAAGTGCGACAGATTGCAAAGTGCTGACACAGATTTATTACTGAAGATGAAACAAATTTTCCCAAGGCGTCTTTCAGGACACACCTGAGAGATGGTGACTCCTCCCACCGGACCACAGGAAACACCTTCTTCCTCCAGATCTTTAAAGGGAGGCACCTCCCTACCACACCTCAGTTTGTGTTTCCTCTGGCCCGGAGGGAACCTCTTTTGGAGGGGAGTCAGGATCTCTTAGGTGCTCCTGAAAGATGGGGTCTCCTTTCCTATTTTTTTTTTTCCTCCTTTTTAGAGATCTTCAGCCCTCCCGTCTTACCAGGGCTTTGACAGCGGTAGTTTCGGGCTCCTCTTGCCCCCTAGGTGCTCGGGAAGAGCCGCAGAAGTTTCAGTGACCCGCTCCAGTGTCCTGAGAGCGACGGCTGCGTGTGCACCGCCGCCATTTTGTGTTTTGAATTCCTTCTCGGCCGCACCGGAAGTGACACTTCCTATTAGCAGGTCACCAGGTCAGCGCCCAATGTAATTTCCGGAGGCGGATGCTGGGGGAGGAGGCAGGGCGTAGAAGCTGGTGCCTATTTTCACTTCCGGTCCGGTGCAGTGGCACTATGGGAGTCCGGAAGTGGTGTGTGTGAAGCCACGAGTGGAGTGCTGCACACCCGCTATGGAGGACGCGGCGTCTGCCGCGGTGGGGACAGGCACAGGCACCAACAAGGCTCAGGTAGGGGGCAGTGGATTAAGTCTGCCCATTTTCTTTACCTGGGGTTTCCGGTCTCTGTTTTTGTTTCCCCCTGGTGGCTAGGGCCTGTCTTGGCACTGGAGGCTGTATTTCCCTTAACGTCTTTCAGGACAGCACCTTGAGAGTGTGGCTCCACCCACTTGACCGGAAACACACCTCCACCAAATTTTAAAAGGAGGCTCCTTCCCACTTATCATCAGTTTATGTGTTTCCTCCGGCGGGAACACATGTGGGAGTTTAGAGCTCTCAGGGTTCTGTCCTGGGAGAACAGGCTTCCTACTCCACTATTTTTTCCTACCTCAAGAGAGCCAATTCCTCCCCATTTTCCACAGGCTTACGGGTGCCGGGTGGATGGGCTCCTTCTCCCTCGTCAGTGCTCGGGGAGAGCCAGAACTGCTCCAGGTATCGCTGCTCCCAGGCGGGGGCGTCAGGCGTGACAGGCGTTTGTTTTTTGCCAGCACATGTGGGTTTTTTTTTTTTTCCCTGAGGCCGCCGCCATCTTGGGAAGGGCAGTCAGAGGACTGCATCCGCCGGATGTGAGGTATCCGGAAGTGGGGCGGCATCCAAGGAGCTGGCGCCAGGCGTCATTTCCGCTGGAAGCGCAGGGGGAGGCGGGAGGAATAGGTCTGGTGCCTATTTATTTCCGGTTCCGGTCCGGCGCACAGGTGCTATTGGAGTCCGGAACCGGCATTTTCGCCACAAGCATCACGCTGCTGCCTCAGCATGGATTCAGGAACCGCAGCCAGTGGAACAGGCACCAGCAAGGCCCAGGTAAGGAGCAGACTGTAGTTTCTGCTCAGCTTTACTGTGGGGTCTCTCTCTAGCCCTCTTCTCTCTAAATGTTAGTGAAGTTTGAGGGTATTTTTTTCCCCCTGGTGGTGGAGGGGCCTGTCAGGGCACATGAGTCTGGTAGCTTTTCTCACTGTGCACCTGTGGTGAGCATCTTGAGTAATCAAGCTGACTCTAAGCCCGGGTTCACACCTATGCGAATTAGATGCGGCTTACACCGCATCTAATTCGCAGGACATTTTAAAATACATTCATATGAATGCATCTGGTTCACATATGTGCGTTGCATTCGCACTGCGCATTGCACAAAAAACGTGTGCGTTTTTTGGGCATTGCGGTGCGAACTACAAGCCTATTATCTCCTATGGGAACGCATCTGATTCGCGGATGCATTGCGTTCTGAACAAGGATTTTCTCTTTCTCCTCACTACACCTCCCCCTCCCCCCCCCCCTCCCTCCCCCCCCCCCCCCTCCCTCCCCCTCTCCCTGCTCTCTAATCCTGAGCAAAAACGCAATGAATCCCTTGAACAGGAGATTGTTATCTCCCCAGTGAAACCTGAGCTTCAATTCGCACCGCACATGTGTGAAACCAGGCTAAAAGATGGTTTGTCTTTTTCTCTCTCTCTTTTTCCCTTATCATGGCAGGCCAAGAGCTCTGACCCTGGGATTAGAAAGAAATGTCCTTCATGCAAAATTAAGTTAAATGAAGGCTGGAAAAAGGCTTTATGTCAAGCATGTATTGACTCCTTGGTGAGGGAAGAAACCACTTCCGCATGCAGTGATCTAATCGCATCTGCTAAAAAGGAATTGGATGCTACCATTCAATCCTTCAGATCCTCCCTCACTAATCCATCTGCAAGTCAGCCCACTACCTCACAGTCCTCTCAAGGCTCACTGTTAGTCCCGGCAGTGGAGGCAGAAATGGGTCCTCTGAACCAGGAAGGGCTTTCCCCCTCTCATTCTAATGAATCGGATGATGATGGTGATGATCTGGAGAATGCGTCTTCCAAATATAAATTATCTTTGGATCAGGTGGACGGCCTTTTAAGGGCTATTTATGCTACTCTAGGCCTAGAGGAAGAGCATAAGGAAATGTCTTTACACGACAGGATGTATGCAGGGCTTAGCGAGTCTAAGTCCCGTACCTTTCCAGTCCATGCAGTGATTTCTGAAACAATCAGAAAAGAATGGGCTGACCCTGATAGGAAACCATTTTTCTCTAGGGCTCATAAGAGAAGGTTCCCTTTTGATGAAGACCCAGCGGCTCTTTGGAATAAGGTTCCAAAACTTGATGCAGCCTTTTCTCAGGTGTCAAGTTCTACGGATCTGGCGTTTGAGGACATGGGGATCTTAAAAGACCCCATGGATAAAAAAATGGATCAACAGCTCAAGCGGACTTGGCAATCCATTATGGGCAACCTTAAGCCAGCAATGGCAACTACTTGCATCTCCAGGAACTTGGAGTATTGGGTAGATCAGCTTAGAGCTCATATATTAGCAGATTCCCCTAAGCAAGAAATCCTTGACTCCTTTTCTACCCTCTCAGCAGCCGTAGCCTATCAGGATGACAGCTAAGGCTGCAGCCCTTGCTAATTTGGTTAGACGGGCTTTATGGCTAAAGACTTGGCAGGGGGACGCAGCATCTAAAAATAAATTATGCGGAGTCCCTTTTCTAGGAGACTTATTGTTTGGCCCTGATTTGGTTTCAGTTCTGGACAGGACTGCAGATAAAAAGAAATCGTTTCCTGTCAAAAAGAAGAACAACCAGTCAAACGGTTTTTTCGTCCTCAAAGGGCTCAGGAACAAAACAAGCCTCAAGAGAAAAAGAAAAATTGGTCAGGGCAGAGGGGAAAAGGCAAAGGAAATGTCCTTTTCCATCCTCCTGCGTCAACCAGCAAGACGCAATGACAGCCGGTTACAGGTGGGGGGAAGACTGCAAGGCTTTCTCCCCTAGTGGACAAGCATAACGGAAAACCAGTACATTCTGACTATGCTAGCCCAGGGTTACAGTACAGAATTTTCAGATCTCCCCCTAGAAAGGTACTTGGTGACAAATCTTCCAAGAGATGTAACAAAATCCCTAGCAATGAAGAGCCTATTAAAGGATCTGATAGATCAGGGGGTTTTGACTTACGTCCCACAGGGGGAGCTTTATCAGGGATTTTATTCCCATATATTCCTGATTAAAGAAGCCATCCGGAAGTTTTCGTTTAATCCTAAACCTGAAACCACTGAACAGATCAGTCCAATACAAAAGGTTTCGTATGGTCTCCATCTTCACGGTCAAGAATCTATTGACAAAGGAATGCTTTATGGCATCAATAGACCTTCGAGATGCCTATCTGCAAATCCCCATAGCCCCGCAGTCCCGAAGATTCCTAAGATTGGCGATTACATTTGGGGAAAGAGGTTCTGCACTTGCAATTCAGGGCCCTCCCCTTTGGCCTGTCTTCTGCCCCACGAATATTTACAAAAATAATGGCAGAAGCGCTTGCACCTCTTCGCATGCAGGGGATTGCGGTAATTCTGTACTTGGACGACCTACTCCTTTTTGCCCCCTCCAGGGAAAGACTGCTAGACAACCTCGGAAAAACCCGAGGTCATCTGGAAACCCTGGGTTGGATCATAAATATGCAGAAGTCAAATTTCAATCCAGCCCAGAAAATACTATTCCTGGGGTATCAGATCTGTTCAAGGGAACAGAAGATTTTTCTCCCAGAAGAGAAAAAGGCGAAGGTCCAGAAGGTGGTAGCGTCCTTACAGGCAAGCCAGGATTTATCAGTCCGACAAGTGATGTCATCCCTAGGAACCCTAACCGCAACCATACCAGCCATTCAATGGGCAAGGTTACATTTCAGGCCTCTCCAGACTTTTCTCCTGAGAATATGGAATCACAGGACAGAATCTCTGGAAGCAAGGGTGAAAATACCCACCACAATCAAAAGATCACTTTGGTGGTGGAGAAGACAGGAGAATCTGTCAAAGGGCCTGCTCTGGTTATTTCCAATAGAAAAAGTGGTAACGACAGATGCCAGTGTATGGGGTTGGGGAGCTCACTTAGACCAAGACTTCACGCAAGGATTGTGGTCCCGGACAGAAGCAAAGAGGTCCTCAAATTGGAGGGAACTAGGCAGTCGCCTTAGCATTAGATGCCTTCTCTCCCATCCTTCAAGGTTCCCATGCCCGTGTCCTCTCCGACAACACCACTACCATAGCCTACCTAAACAAACAGGGGGGCACAAGAAGCAAAGCACTTCAGTTGCTAGCTTCAAAGATCATGATTTGGGCAGAAGATCATGTACGGTCCTTATCAGCAGTCCACCTCAAAGGCACCTTAAATGTAGTGGCAGATTATCTAAGCAGAAGGCGGATTCAGGAGTCAGAATGGAGCTTGAATCCGGAAATCTTTGCAATGATTACCAGGGCCTGGGGTCAACCACAAATAGACCTATTTGCGTCAGAAGAAAATACACAACTCCCAGTATTTTTCTCGATTCACAGAAACGACAGGGCCCAGGGGACGGATGCATTAATTCAGCCCTGGAACTTCCATCTGGGTTACGCATTTCCTCCTTTCCAACTTATCCCGTTGGTGTTAAGGAAGATACAGAGGGAGAAGGTGGCAGTAATCCTTATTACTCCATTTTGGCCAAAAAGGGCATGGTTTTCCACCATTCTACAGATGGCAGTCAAACCATTTTGGCGGCTGCCTCTCCGGCAAGACCTGCTCCTACAGGGTCCAATACAGCATCCGGGAGTGGCCAGTCTAAGCCTCACGACCTGGTTTCTGAGGAACAGTTGTTAAGAAACAAGGGTCTGTCACAACCCTTGGTAACTACCTTACTTTCCAGTAGGAAAATAGTGACCAGAAAAATCTATGCTAAATATTGGAAAGTCTTCAATTCTTTCTGTCTTTCGACTAAAAGAAAAGTAAGAAATTTAGTGTCAATTTTGGAATTCCTTCAAGAGGGGGCAGACAAAGGCTTGTCAGTCAGCACCCTTAAGGTACAAATAGCTGCTTTGGGAGTATTTCTAGAAAGACCAATCTCTTCTGAGCCCTTGGTTATAAGATTTTTCAAGGCGCTTACCAGATCCAGACCAGCTCCGGCTAAGCACTTTCCCAATTGGGATCTATCAGTGGTCCTGCAAGCCCTCACAAAGGAACCTTTTGAACCACTACAAGAAATCTCTCTAAGGAATCTTACTCTTAAAACCTTGTTCTTAGTTGCAATAAGGTCAGCAAGGAGAATTGGTGAGCTGCACGCCCTATCTGTTAAAAGACCCTTTTTAGCTATCTACACAGATAGGATTATACTTAAAACTGATCCGGGTTTTTTACCAAAGGTGGCGTCAGCCCACAATAGGTCGCAGGAGATCATCCTGCCAACCTTTTGCTCTAGCCCCCCGGGGGGAAAAAGAAGTCAAATTCCACAATTTGGATGTAAGAAGGACTTTATTACAGTATCTGGAGGTAACAAGTAACTTTCGGTTCTCAGACTCTGTTTTATACTTTTTTCTGGTAAGAAGAAGGGCCAACGAGCTTCTAAGGGGTCAATAGCTAGATGGCTTAAATCAGCTATTCTAGCAGCCTACTCTCAATCGGGGCTATCTCCCCCCTGCTGGGAATTAAAGCACATTCTACCAGGGCTCAGGCCACTACATGGGCAGAAATAGCTGGTGCCACCCCAGATCAGATTTGTAAGGCGGCTACGTGGTCAAGTTACCTTACGTTTGTCCGTCATTACAGGCTGGATCTTCTGTCAGCAAGTGAACAAACTTTTGGCAGAAGGTCTTACAGGCTGTGGTCCCTCCCTAAGTGGGTAAGTCTCTATTATCCTCTCAAGGTGCTGTCCTGAAAGACATTAAGGGAAAAATCAAGTTAGACTTACCGGTAACTTGTTTTCCTGGAGTCTTTCAGGACAGCAGCAACCCGCCCTAATTGTATTAAATTACTATGCTGTGACTAACCATATTCTGATTATGTGTTCCAGCTTGGGCCGGAGGTTCTCTACTACTACTGATGATAAGTGGGAAGGAGCCTCCTTTTAAAGTTTGGTGGAGGTGTGTTTCCTGTCAAGTAGGTGGAGCCACGCTCTCAAGGTGCTGTCCTGAAAGACTCCAGGAAAACAAGTTACCGGTAAGTCTAACTTGATTTTTTCTCCCTAGTGCACCTTGTTGGGTGGTCCGTAAGCGGAGACTGGGTCTCGCTAAGGCTCCCCTGAGTATTTTTTTTTTTTTTCCCTTTGTCTTTTTCTCTCTCAGGCCAAAAGCTCTGACCCGGGGAAAGAGATGCCCCTCATGCAAAGCCAACATGGGGAAAAAATTGGAAAAAAAGCCCTATGCAGTACTTGCATTGCTTCTTTGGTCAAAGAGGAATCTGCTTCCGTTTGTGATGACTTGGTTGCCTCAGTAAAGAAGGAACTATATGCCACGATTCAGACATTCCATGACTCATTAGTTAGTCCGTCTGCTAGTCAGCCCTCCACATCAGAGTCTTCCCAGGGTTCACTTCCTGTCCCGGTGTTAGAGACTCTGTGTTAAGGTCCTTCTACCAGGGAAAAACAATCCCCCCGCACCTTTCAATGATGATTCGGAAGAGGAGGAGGATGAAGGGGCTGAAGTGACCCCCTCCAAGTTAAAGCTATCGCTGGAAGAAGTTGATAGGCTTCTTAGAGCCATACATGTTACCCTTAGCCTAAGTGAAGAAAAAAAAGGATCTAACACAGACTCACGTACATGCGGTCGTGCTAAGTGAGCCTAAAGTTAGGACATTTCCGCTTCATTCTGTCATTTTGGCCTCCATAAAGAAAGAATGGCAGGAACCAGAGAAAAATACTTTTTTCTGAAGAGCCCACAAGAGACCCTTTACGTTTGAGGAAGACCCCTCTGCGGTATGGAACAAGGTCCCCAGGTTGGATGCTGCCTTCTCCCAGGTCTCCAGAGCCACGACCTGGCCTTTGAAGACATGGGGGTCCTAAGGAGTATGGATCTCTTGATAAAGAGTTCTTGGCAGACGGTCATGAGCAATTTAAAGCCATCTATGGCCACAAAATGCGTAGCGAGGAACCTGGGGTGTTGGGTTAACCAGATTAAAGCTCATATATTAGCGGATTCACCCAAACAGGAGATTTTGGATTCCTTTTCCTCCTTGTCCTCTGCTTTAGCCTATATAGCAGATACTTCAGCTGAAGCAATTAGAATGTCGGCTAGCTCGGCAGCCTTAACAAATTTGTCAAGAAGAGCATTATGGCTGAAGACTTGGCCAGGTGATGCGCGTCAAAGAGTAAACTCTGTGGGCTTCCTTTTTCTGGTGACCTTCTCTGTAGCCCTGATCTAGATACCATTCTAGACAAGACTGCCGATAGGAAGAAGTCCTTCCCGGTAATGAAGAAGATACAACCCCCGAAGCGCTTTTTTCAACCTGAAAGGGCACAGGAGCAGGACAACAAGTCCCAGAGGAGGAGGAAGAATCGGTCCTCACAAAAAGCTAAAGGCAAAGGCGGAATTCTTTTTTTGTCCTACTACGCAAGCCGAAAAAATCCCAATGACTTGACCCTGCGGGTGGGCGGAAGGCTAAAAAATGTCCTTCCGCAGTGGTCAGGCATAGCAAATCGGTTTATACTGACCACTCTCTCTCAGGGCTACACAATAGAGTTTACGGAATCCCCCCCAAGAAGATTTCTTGTGACGAATACCCCAAAGGATCCAGTAAAAGCCCTGGCCATGAAGTCCTCATTAAGGGAACTGATGCAGCAGGGTGTAGAGATCCAAGTGCCACCAGAAGAGCGGCAACAGGGTTTTTATTCTCACATTTTCTTGGTAAGAAAGCCAACAGGGAAATTCCGATTGATAATTAATCTAAAACCTCTGAACAAATCCGTCAAGTACAGAAAGTTCAAGATGGACTCGATTTTTTTCAGTCAGAAATCTTCTGACCCCAGAAGGTTACTAGATAAGGCTAATAGATTTAAGGGATGCATACTTGCATATCCCAATCTCGCTCCAGTCCCAGAAGTATCTCTGGTTGGCGGTAAAGATGGAAGGCGTGATTCATCATCTGCAGTTCAAGGTCTTGCTGTACGAACTGTCATCCTCACCTTGGATCTTTACCAATGTGATGACGGAAGCTCTAGCCCCTGCGTGTGTCAGGGAATTGCAGTGATTCCCCATTTGGACGACCTGCTATTCTTCGTCCTCCTCAAGGGAAAGGTTGCAGGACAACTTAGCCAAAGCATGCAATCATATGGAGTCACTAGGATGGATTCTAAACCTTCAGAAATCCTCCTTTTAACACCGTCACAGGAGGTTCGCTTTCTGGGCTATCAAATCAACTCAATAGAACAGAAGATTTTCTCCCGCTAGAGAAAAGGGACAAGGTTCAGTGCAATGTCGATGTTGCAGACCAACCAGCTGATAACGATAAGGCAAGTTATGTCGGCATAAGGGTTACTGACCTCAACAATATTGGCTATTCAGTGGGCAAGACTACACTTCTTCAGGTGTCTACAATCTTTTTTTTTTTTTCTCCTGAGGTCATGGGATCACAGCTTAAGATCCCTGGACATGGAGGTGACGATTCCAACCCGGGTGAAGAGGTCACTATGGTGGTGGAAGAGTCAGGAGATCGTATCAAGGGGTCTAGATTGGGCCTTTCCAGTCAAAAGAATACTGACAGATGCCAGCTCTTGGGGATGGGGGGGCCCACCTAGAGAAAAACTTCGCTCAAGGAAGTTGGTTCAAGAAGGAGGTGACAAGGTCCTCAAATTGGAGAGAACTGAAGGCGATCACTTTATCTTTAGTAGTATTCGCGCAAGACCTCCGGTTTCACCACGTTCAAGTGTTAACGGACAACGCCACGGCTGTGGCATATCTAAACAGACAGGGGGCACAAGGAGCAGGTCCTTGCAAGCATTGGCAATGGAAATACTTCTGTGGGCAGAGAAGCACTTGCTAACCCTGTCGGCAATCCATCTAAAGGGGATCCTGAGCAGGTACCCCATTCAGGAAGCAGAGTGGTCTGTGAGCCTGGAGGTCTTCAATGGTTGCCAGCCCAGTATGTGGAGACAGCCAGAGGTGGACTTGTTTGCCTCAAAGGAGAATGCACAGGTTCCTCAGTTCTTTTCCTTAAACAATCGCGGCTGATCGCTAGGGATAGATGCTCTGGCGCATCATGGAGATTTCACCTTTGCTCTGCTTTTCCCCCCGTTCCAGTTAATCCCACTGGTAGTAAGGAAGATCCAACGGGAAAAGGTACCAGTCAACCTAATTACTCAGTTTTGCCAGAAAAGGGCCTGTTTCTCAACCATTCTGGGAATGGGGACCAAGCCTTGTTGGCATCTGCCTCTCAGGCAGGATCTGCTAATCCAGGGTCCAGTAAATCATCCAGAAGTGGCCAGCCTGTCTCTTGCAGCCTGGTATCTGAGGAGGAGCAGCTCTTAAAGTGCAAGGGGTTTTCTGACCGCCTGATAACCTTTTCCTACTTGATAGAAATGTTGTTAACAAGGGCCATCTATACTAAAGTCTAGAAGGTCTATAAATCATGGTGCGATTCATCTGCTTAAGACCCAAGAAGCCTTGTTTCCATCTTGGAGTTCTTGCAGGATTTGGCAGATAAGGGACTAGCAGTCAGTACCTTGAAAGTACAGGTTGCTGCACTAGCGGTGTTCTTAGAAAAATCTGTGGCCTCTGAAATTATATATATATATATATATATATATATATATATATATATATATATATATATATATATATATATATATTATTATATTTTAGAGCTCTTGCAAGATCAAGGCCAGCTCCGGTCAAGAATTTCCCTAAGTGGGACTTGTCGGTAGTCCTGCAATCCCTAGCAAGGAGTCCATTCGAACCTCGGGAAGAAGTGTCACTCGAATGTCTCACACTTAAAGCTGTGTTCCTAATCGCCATTACTTCCATTACTTTAGCACGCAGGATCAGTGAGCTACACGCTCTGTCAGTTAGGGAACTTTACCTGTCAGTGTTTCCGGATAGTTATTTGTAGGACAGATCCAAAGTTCTTACCAAAAGTAGCTTCAAGACATTGTGCTCTCAACCTTCTGTGCTAACCCATCAGGGGAGAAGAAGACCTTCTTTCATGTCAAAAGGATTTTGTTATGCTATCTAGAAATTACAAAGGACTTTAGACGTACAGAATCGTTATTTGTCCTTTTTATCGGGCAACAAGAAAGGTTGCCAGACTTCTAAAGGATCATTAGCCAGATGGCTGAAATTATCCATCCTGGAAGCATACTCTCGTGTGGGGTTGTCTCCGCCAGATGGAATTCGTGTACACTCAACCAGAGCGCCTGCGGCCACTTGGACAAAAAGAGCTGGTGCCACCCCTGAACAAATCTGCAAGGCGGCAACGTGGTCAAGTTTCTGCACCTTTGTGCGACATTACAGACTGGACCTTGCATCTGCCAGCGATCAGGCATTTGGCAGGAAGGTCCTGCAGGCTGTTGTCCCGCCCTAAGGGGGTAAGTCTCTGTTATCCTCTCAGGTGCTGTCCTGAAAGACGCCTTGTGAAAATTCAAGTTGGACTTACCAGTAACCTGTTTTCCAGAAGTCTTTCAGGACAGCAACGACCCGCCCTACGTGACTAATGTGTGTGCTTATGTTTTCCTGCTGAGGCCAGAGGTTCTACAACTGAGGTGTGGTAGGGAGGTGCCTCCCTTTTAAAGATCTGGAGTAAGAAGGTGTTTCCTGTGGTCCGGTAGGAGGAGTCACTATCTCTCAGGTGCTGTCCAGAAAGACATATGGAAAACAAGTTACCGGTAAGTCTAACTTGAATTTTCCCTTGAAAAAAATGCATAATTAACCCCTTCCCACCGAGCGTACGCAGATATGCGGCCTCGGCTTTCGGGGGTTATACCGGAATGATGCTCGCAGCTGCAGGCATCATCCCAGTACCGTTTTTTAGAGCTGGCGATCGGCTTTCCAGGGATAACAACTGATGCGGCTAAAAGCTGCTCGATTGTTATCCCGGAGGAGCGGGAATGGACATCCAACACCTCCCCCACCCCCCCCGCGCCGCTCTGACCGGGCCTCCCGTCCCACCAGGAGACCCGATCCGCCACTTCCGGCGTCTAGCCACAGACTAAACGGCTTTGTTCCAGTCTCCTGAATGTAAACACGGAAGCGACGTCACAACGTCACTTCCGGTTTACTCGGCTGCCAATGGCGCTGTATTTAAAAAAAATATACAGTATTCAGAATCGCCGTTTTCAGTGATCTGAATACCTTGAAGTGCAAAGGAGGGATTAGAGGTCTTTTAAACCCCCGATCCCTCCATAAAGAGTACCTGTCACAAGGGATGTTTTGTTTTTTTTTTTTTTTTTAAAAACACAATTTAATAATATAAAAAACAATAAAATAAATAAGAAAAGGGGAAAAAAAAGTTTTAAAGCGCCCCCCGTCCCCTCGAGCTCACGCAGCAAGGAAAACGCATACAGAAGTCGCGCTCGCATATGTAAATGGTGTTCAAATCACACATGTGAGGTTTTTTATATATATATATATATATATATATATATATATATATATATATATATATATATATATATATATATATATATATTATAATATAATGTTTGGGGGTTCTAAGTAATTTTCTAGCAAAAAATACAGATTTTAACTTGTAAACACCAAATGTCAGAAATAGGCTTAGGCATGAAAGGGTTAAACAGGAACTTCACTCCACAAGTAATGGAGATGAGCAAATGCAGACATGTTTAAAGTCCAGCAAACATGGCTACCCAAATAGATAGTGCAGTGAGTGATCGTAGCCAAAAGATATTTTCTTTAAAGGTAAAAGTATATTGTATGGCACACAGTTTTGTATAATTATTATTATTATTGCATTGTTTACTTTACGTTTTGACATGACTTTTACATTACTAAATGGGAGGTTCACCGTTACAATTTGCAAAAAAGGTCCCCATGCATTAGTGTCCCCAGTATATTAACCACTTGACCTCTAGAAGATTTACCCCTTTCACGGCCAGGCCATTTTTTTGCTTTTTGGCATTGTTAATTTAACTGACAATTGTGTGGTCATGCAACGCTGTACACAAATGAAATGTATATCATTTTTTTACCCAAGTGGAGCTTTCTTTTGGTGGTATTTGATCACCACTGGGTTTTTGTTTTTTGCGCTATAAATGAAAAGACCTAAAATCTAGAGACAAAAAATATCTGTAATAACATATCCAATAATTCTTTTTTTTTTAATCCAGTTTTTTAGGCCAATATGTATTCTGCTACATATTTTTGGTTACAAACACAATAAAAACGTGTGTGTGTGTATGTGTGTGTGTATAATATATTTATCGGCGTATAACATACACTTTTTTCCCCCTTAAAATCGTGGGTGCGTGTTATACGCCGATCTCCGCTGATTGTGAGGAGAGGAGCGAGCGGAGCCGACATACACAAAGCCGAGTGTACTTCGGCTGGACTCGGCGCCTCTTGCAGTCCCGCCCATCTCCACTGATTGCGAGAGGAGAGGAGCGAGCGGAGCCGACATACACAAAGCCGAGTGTACTTTGGCTGGACTCGGCGCCTCTTGCAGTCCCGCCCATCTCCACTGATTGCGAGAGGAGAGAAGAGAGCGCCGCCGACATACACAAAGCCGAGTGTACTTCGCCTGGACTCGGCTCCTCTTGCAGTCCCGCCCATCTCCACTGATTGCGAGAGGAGAGAAGAGAGCGCCGCCGACATACACAAAGCCGAGTGTACTTCGGCTGGACTCGGCTCCTCTCACAGTCCCGCCCCTGACTGTGAGCCGAGCCGATTTTAAAAGACGCAAGGCTGCAGTAATGACACAGGGAAGGCTGCAATAATGACACAAGGTCCAAAGACACTGGGAAGGCTGCAATAATGACACAGGGCTGCAAATACACTGGGGAAGGCTGCAGATGAACACTGATAAGGCTGCATTGATGGGCATTTAAATGTAAGTTTTTTTTTTTTTTTTCCCTTAAAATTCCCTCCTAAACTTGGGGTATTTGTTATACGTATATATATATATATATTGTGTGTGTGTGTATATATATATATATATATATATATATATATATATATATGTGTGTGTATATATAATTATACTTTCTGTAAAAAAGTATTTACTCCTTCCTTATTTTATTTTATTTTATTTTATTTTTTCATATTTCTCACACTTAAAATTTGTTCTGAATCATTTAATATTACACAAAGATAACCCGAGTAAATCCAAGATGCAGTTTTTAAATTATTGTTTCATTTATTAAGGGAAAAAAGCTGTTCAAACCTGCCTGGCCCTATGTAAAAAAAGTAATTGCCCCCTCCCATGCTACAAAAATTACTCCAAGCGCATAACGACGAATCATCCAGGAGGTCATAAAAGAACCCAGAACAACATCCTAAGAACTGCAGACCTCACTTGCCTCATGTAAGATCAGTGTTCATAATTCAACAATAAGGCCTCGTGTACACTGCTGCTGCTAAACGGACGTTTAGGAACAGTTGGGCATTTTTTTCAACTGCTCCTGAACTTACCTCTGTTATCAGTACATGTACACAGGGTCGTTTACAGTCGTTTTTAGGCAGTTGAGTTTAGAGGCTTTTTCTTTCGAACGCACAAAAGAAAAAAAAAAAAAAAGGGTGCAGAAGCTGAGTTTAGAGGCATTTCAAGCATCAAATGCTTCTAAACGCGGTAACTCGCATTTAGCTGCGCTTCGTTTACAGGCGTTTTTCATTTTTGGCTGTTTTGAAAAAAAAAAAAAAAATGTAATGGGGGTGTGTGTGTGTGTGTGTGTGTGTGTGTGTGTGTGTGTGTGTGTGTGTGTGTGTGTGTATATGTATGTATATGTGTGTATATATATATATATATATATATATACACACACACACACAATGTTTTTATTGTGTTTTTTTTTTTTTTTTAACCAAAAATATGTAGCAGAATACATATTGGCCTAAAAAACTAACATATATATATGTTAGGTTACTGTCTGTCAAGTTAAATCATTCAGGAGAGGTTGTAAAAACGTCCCGTGTACATGAAGCCTAAGGAAGAAACTGGGCAAAAGTGGCATCAATAGGAGAGTTCCAAGGCCAAAGCCACTGCTGACCAAAAAGAACAAAAAGGCTCATCTCACATTTACTAAAAAACATCTTGATTATCCCCAAGATTTTTAGGCAAATATTCTGTGGACTGATGTGACAAAAAATTTTACTTTTTGGAAGGTGTGCATCCCGTTACATCTGGCATAAAACTAATACAGCATTTCATAACAAGAACATCACACCAACAGTCGGACATGGTGGTGGTGGCGTGATGGTCTGGGGCTGCTTTGCAGCTTCAGGACCTGGATGTCTTACCATAATTGATGGAACCATGAATTCTGAGCTCTTCCAGAAAATCCTAAAGGAGAATGTCTGTCTGGCCATCAGTTCGTGACTTCAAGTGCACTTGGAATATGCAGCAGGACAATGATCCAAAACACAACTGTACACCTCTAAATGGTTTTACAAAAGCAACATTTTAGGTTTTGGAGTGGCCTAGTTAAAGCCTGGACTTAAATCCAATTGAAATGCTGTATCGTGACCTTACACAGGCCGTTCATGCTGGAAAACCCTCAGATGTGGCTGAAATAAAACAATTCTGCAAATAGCGGGCAAAAATTTGCTCCACAGCAATGTAAAAAAAACTAATTTCCAGTTATTGCAAATGCTTGATTGCAGTTGTTGCCGCCAAGGGTGGCACAACCAGTTATTAGGTTTAGGGGGCAATTACTTTTTCACATAAAGCCAGGCAGGTTTGGACAACATTTTTGCCTTAATAAATGAAACCATCATTCAAAAACTGCATTTTGTGTTTACTCGGGTTATCTTTGTGTAATAATAAAATTTGTTTATATTGCGTAATTTTAAGTGTCTCAAATATGCAAAAAAAAAAAAATCTGAAAGGGGGCAAATAATTTTTGTGTGTGTGTGTGAAATAAATATAAACGGGAGCGAGAACCGCTAAAGTTAACTTTTTACATTAAACAGCATGTGATTGGTTGCCGGGCGATCCCAGCAATCAATCACTAGCCTGTTGATGTAAAAAGTTAACTTCAGCAGTTCCCGCACCCATCCAGCCCTGTGATACCAGCCGCTCCACACCTGTGTAAGGTAGGAGAGTTGTACCTACAGTGTGTATTTGTGTTGGGGGGTGGAGGACATTATGGGGGGAGGAAGACACTACAGTGGGAGGGGGGGTGCAGGAACAGAGGATACTGCTTTGGGGGGCACAGGAAACGTGCTATGGCAGGAGGGGGGCAGAGGACACTATGGGAGTGATGTGAAGGGGGACAGAGGACACTGCAATGGGGGGCCCCCATCTCCCCTGGGGACAGGAACCCCATCTGCAGACCATGCTGGCTGGCGTCAGCCAACCTTGGGTGCCAGGATGGGGGATGGGGCAGTAAAATCTAATCCCCAGCCACATGCTCCCTCAGGGTGAACTGGCTTTGTATTAATGAAGCACCTTAAAGTGAGGTAAACCTGTACTGTTTATTACTATGTTAGGATTATTCGTATCTTCATTTATTTAGCAGGTCAATGCGACTCTCCATGCATTCACATACATTGAATCCGGCTCTTAAGTGGAAAAAGGTTGCTGACCCCTGATTTAGGGCAATCAAATAGCTAAATGTGTGCCAAACTATGCGTAAACTGTTTTAATGTGTTTTACTGTGTGATGACTAAGAGGGGTGCCAGTTTTTATTCTCTGCTTTGCAGGGAAACAAAAACTAGCAAATCTCTGCTGACAGGACAGAGCTCTGTATTGTTTACATTGACAGAGCTCTGTCCGGTCTTTCTCCTTGCCGATCAGCAGGTGCCGGCGGGCAATCATTGGCTAGCACCCGCTGATCAGCTTGTGCTGTGACTAATCACAGCACAGCCGGTGCGCGTCTACCCAGAAGTGCCAGATCGTGTATTTAGTCGAGGGCCGCTCTGCCGCCGTACTCCAACATGAGGCGGTCTGCAAGCAGTTGAAATACCGTGCTCTGTTCCCCAACCAAATGCTCACCTCTTCAGCTGACTGCTCACCTGTGTGGGTGGAGAGGGAGGCCATGGGTGCTTATTCGTGAATTTCCTGCGCATCTGTTTGGGGAACAGAGCATAGGATTTTAAGATATTGGGGGCAGTGAGACGCATAGGGACCTTTTTTAAGAAACGTTTGTAAAGATGAACCTAAAGCTTGTTTTGCTATTAAAATGCAATGCCTGGTACGATCGTCTGTTTTTTTTGGGGTTTTTTTTTTTTTTGCATGCTAGTCTCATTTTGAAAATAAAAGGTTTACTAAAGTTACGAAAAAATTCTCATACGACAGAATAAAAATTTGGAAGTGATGTCATGTGTTGTAGTGTATTTGTATTGTATTGTATTTTCGAATGACAACTGTACTGATTAAACAAAAATTGTACGATTTTGGTATCGTACGTGAAAAAAATTTGTGCTTGTCCCATCGGATAATTTCACATTCATTTGTCATGCTTGGCTCTCGAAAGCTGTGTACTATTCATACGAGTTTCTGATCGTGTGTGCAAGCCATAACTCTAGACAAAACCTTTTTTAACCACTTCTGGACCGCCCGCTGTCGTTATATGTCCGTACTTTGATCTCCACGGCACATTCGCTGCGAGATCACTTTTTTCAGTGGTGGGAAAGGTGCCCACTCCCGCCGCGTTCCGGTAATCTCTGCCTCTTACCGGAGCTGTCAGTAGCGACGGAGATAATCCCATCCTTTCCCCTCTGAGACATTGTGTCGAGTGGGCGAATGATGGCCCCCACTCGACTCAATGACGTTGGATGACGGAAGCGATGTCAAACATCACTTCCGCCAATTGGCCTTAAAGGGACTTTAAAAAAAAAAAAAAATAATTTTTATTGCATTTAAGTGTAACTGTGAGACCTGAGGTCTTTTTGACCCCAGATCTCACATTAAAGAGGTCCTGTCATGCTTTTTTTCAATTAAAAGGGATGTTTACATTCCTTTTGTAATAGAAATAAAAGTGATCCCAAATTATTATTGGGGACAGTGTAAAAATAAAAAAGTAAAATAATATTATTTTTTTTAAAGCGCCCAGTCCCTCCATTCTCGCACGCAGAAGCGAGCGCATACGTAAGTCGTGCCCGCATATGTAAACTGTGTTCAAACCACACATGTGAGGTATCGTGCCGATCCTTAGAGTGAGAGCAATAATTCTAGCAAAAGACACCTCCTCTGTAACTCAAAACTAGTAACCTGTAGAAATGTTTAAACGTCGTTTATGGAGATTTTTAGGGGTCGCCATTCCATGAATGGGTGCAATTTTGAATTTTGAAGCATGACATGTTGGGTATCAATTTACTTGGCGTAACATTAACTTTCACAATATAAAAAAAAAAATTGGGCTGATTTTACAGTGTGGTGTGTGTGTGTGGTTTTTTTTTTTTTTTTTTTTTTTTTTTTTTATTATTTATGTTTTGAATTGCAAGACCACTGCGCAATTACGGTATGACATAGTGTTGCAACGACTGCCATTTTATTCTCTAGGGTGTCTGGAAAAAAAATATATTCATATTATTTTTTAGGGGTTCTAAGTAATTTTCGACCAAAAAAAACCCCTGATTTTAAAGGGGCTGTAAACCCTCACAGTTTTTCACCTCAATGCATTCTATGCATTGAGGTGAAAAACTTCTTGTAGTGCACCAGCCCCCCAGATCCTCCCTTTTACTTACCTGAGCCCGATTGTTCCTGCGCTGTGGGACGAGCACACCTGCTCCAACCGGTGTCTCGGGTCCTGATTGAATAGATTGATAGCGCAGCCATTAGCTCCCGCTGCTGTCGATCAAATCCAATGATGCGGGAGCCAGGGGGGCAGAGCTGAGTCCTGCTGTCTGTGTCAATGGACGCAGCAGCAGGACACGGGAGCGCACCCGCACCAGTTCCCCCCGAGGGAGAGCGCTTCTCCCAAGGGGCACTCGAGAAGAGGAGGAACCAGGAGCGCTCTTGAGGGACCCCAGAAGAGGAGGATCAGGGCTGCTCTGTGCAAAACCAACTGCATGACATGGTTTTTGTTTTTTTAAAAAAAAAATAAAAACTGAACCTTTCAGTTATCCTTTAACTTGTAAACCCCAAGTTTAAAAAATAGGCCTGGTCCTTAAGTGGTTAATTTTGAAAATCCCTTTTTTTTTTTTTTTTTTTTTTTTCTTTTTCTTTTTGTGTTGCCTTTGGTAAAAATCGCCACACTATTTATGTGCTGGTGACAATTGTCACAGAGAAAGAAAGGGGAAATTCAAAGTGTTAGCATTGTCCCCAAAACAAGAGATCAGGGGCAATCTTTCCATAGGGCTAATGTTTCGGACCAACTGAGTGGAGTTCTTGTTCCAGTTGCAGGAATTGAAAGGATATTTCCTTAATGGTACATAGATAGCAAAAAATATCCCGGTAGGGACTTTAATTCTCCCCTTCTCTATTCAAAGCTACAAAAAAAGTTTTGGCTTTGCATACATTATAAATATAGAGATTTGTAGATTAATAGCTAGAGGAAGCAGCCCTCGCTGGCTCAGTGCAGTTACACTCTTTGGTTGAGCTAAGAATGCAACCACATAAGTCGCATAGAAAGTCTGTTCTCCATCACTTCAACTCAGAGACTTGCATTGTGAGAAGACCCTTATATTGATATATTAGCTCTGATAAGTTGCCAACATACCTACAACAACTAAAAAGAAACCATATATTTCCCCACTCATAATTTTTTTTTAAGGCAAAAACATATCCCTTTAAAAAAACATAAGTACAATCCTTTCTGTGTTGCAAAACCAATAAAATGATTTTAAAACAAACGCATGGCTGATTTTTAAACAGCCTTCTTTCTTAGAAGCTTGCCTGTATGACTGTTAACGTAGGTCCAACCAACGCATTTTAGAGACAAAAACAAGAGTTTCTCTGAAACACGTTGGTTGATCCTGCGTTAACAGTGATAATTCTGTAATGAGGGAATGGGAGGGCAGGGTCAATAGACACAGACAGGGCAGCTTGGGGAGCAATGGTAATTTTAACATCAAATTTTAATTTGGGTTTTAGTCCTAGTCTTTTGACTTAAATGCCATTTTAGTTTTCGTCGTATTTTAGTCATCTGAATTGTTTGTCGTATTTTAGTCGACTAAAATAGTGGTAATTTCGTAGACGAAAGTAACACTGCTCAGGAGCGAGCCCACACAAGTGCCCCATAGAAAGCGGTTTTCTATGAGGGCACTTGCTGAAGAGGAGGAACCAGGCGCGCCGGCGGGTGACCCCAGAAGAGGAGAATCAGGGTTGTGTAAAAGCATTGCACAGAAGTATAAGATGTTTATTTTAGTTAAGAAAAAAAAAAAAAAAGTTTGAGCTTTTGTTTGCATCAGAACCGCTTCTCTTCATACAGATCTATCTGAATGCAAAAGTTGCAGCTAGTCAACTGCACTTGTAGTTAGTATTAAATGATCTCGAGAAGCATCTCAAACAGATATCAAAAGCATGCTGCATTTGTCTATAGAAACTGGTCAACACAGGCCCTAAGACAAGCAGATCAGACACTGCAACAAACTGTGGATATGGGGAGGATCTTACAAAGGAGTCTCCAAAGAGCTTAAAATAGGATTTGAAAGATTTAACCCACTGTAGTCCACCTATACATGAAATCACTTCTTGGTGTACTAACCCTCTTAGGCTAATTTATATAATATATATTTTTCTAATCACTTAACCTCTGGAAGATTTACCCCCCTTTCCTGACCAGGCCATTTATTGCGATAAGGCACTGAATTACTTTAACTGATTATTGCGTGGTCATGCAACACTGTACCAAAACAAAATGTATGTCTTTTTTTTTTTTTTTTTTTCCCCTCACAAAGATAGCTTTCTATTGGTGGTATTGGATCTTCTCTGCGTTTTTTTTTATTTATTGTGCCATAAACAAAAAAACCCTGACAATTTTGGAAAAACATTTTTTTTTACTTTTTTTGCTATAAAACGTATCTAATAAAATTGAAAAAAATCTAATTTTTATCAATTTAGGCCAATCTATATTTTGCTACATCTTTTTGGTTAAAAAAAATCCCAATAAGCGTATATTGATTGGTTTGCACAAAAGTTATAGCGTCTAAAAACTATGAGATATTTTTATCTATTTATTCTGGTATTGGCGGCGATCAGTGACTTTTATAGTGGGATTGCGATATTGCGGGGGACAAATCGGACACCTAACTGACACTTTTTGGGGACCAGTAACACTAATGCAGTGATCAATCCTAACAAATATGCACTGTCGCTGTACTAATGACACTGGCAGGGAAGGGGTTAACATCAGGGGCGATCAAAGGGTTAAATGTGTGCCTAGCTAGTGTTTGTGTACTATAGGAGGTGCTTTTACTAGGGGAAGACATGGATCCATGTCCCTGCTTTGCAGGAACACAGGATCCATGCCTTCCCTACTGACAGAACAGCAATCTGCTCTTGTTTACATAGGCGGGTGCCGATGGACATAGAGTCTATAGTACCCACTGATTGGCTCCCATTGTGTATATTCACAGCGAGAGCAAGGAACCGGCGGCATGCATGCGTGCCCCTATCCGGAACAGCCAGATCGTGTATGTGTGTGTATGTAATATATTTCTATCTATCTATGCCCTCAAATTTTCCACTTGCAAGAAACTGGCTGGCGAGCATGGGGCCACCTCAGAGGGGGGCGGGGGGGGGGGGGGGAGCACTGCCGGCACGTTTTCCCAGCCAGGGGAAGAGAGAGGAGAGGAAGAGACGAGCTGTCCGTATCAGCAGAGAGCGGGAATGCCCGCTGTAATAGATTTCATTAGAATTTCCTGTGTTCCCGGGGCTCACCGTCACATAGCCCCACCTCTTGGCCTGGCGCCTTTGGTAGACAGAACACCAGTCCAATGTGGGACGTGTGATGTCATCAAAGGCGTCGGGCCAAGAGGTGGGGCTATGTGACTGTGAGCCCCGGGAACACAGGAAATTCAAATGAAAGCTATTGCAGTAAGCAATCCTGCTCTCTGCTGATCCAGATAGCTCGCCTCTTCCTCGGCACGGGTGAGGCTGCAATGAAAGTTGTTGTTAATATTTATTTTTATTTTTTACTTAATTCTGCATAAAACGTTTAAGTGTCATTTCATGAAAGAATTTGAGGGCGGGATTAGGGGCAGGGCATGGTAGGGTTTGGGTGGGGTAACTAGTGGCGAGTAACCCTTAAGGCCTGGCTAGTAGCTCAGGACATGAAATTTTGAGCCCTGTATATATTATATACATGGTGTGGCGCATAGCTGCCGCCCTGTAGCAGTAAAACTGCTGTGGGGCAGACAGCAAGTGGTAACTGTAAATAGCAGTGTTTTACATAAGTAAAGCATTCCATTTTATTCTTAACTTTGTGGTATCTGTGATGTGCCTGTGATAGATTAACAGTCATCTAAATATACATTTTAGCATTTTCTTTTTTATTACTGAGAAAAATAAAACCTTTCTATACAAAAAGGAAAGCACACAGTAGTTTTCATGTCAAGTTGCTTCAGTTGTGGATAAATGAATATGTAATTCTGTATCAGGCTTCTGATGATTTCATTTGTGTTTCTGCAGCACAGAGATACTCCTGAGAACAACCCAGATACACCCTTTGACTTCACTCCAGAAAATTACAAGGTACATTGTGTGTGCTAACAGGAGACATTTCTGTTATATAACAGAACAGGCTCTGCCTTTTATATAACACCATTAGTGGCCGCAAAGCCTGCATCTAAATTGCTTTGCTTTTCATTCCAAGCATCTATTATACTGATGAGATTTACGTTTTAACAGACTTTATTTTTTTTTTCTTTTAAAAGAGAATAGAAGCTATAGTTGGCAACTACCCAGAAGGTCACAAAGCTGCAGCTGTAATTCCAGTGCTGGATTTGGCACAACGACAAAATGGATGGTTGCCTATCTCTGCTATGAACAAGGTAAAATTATTAATCCTGTGCTCCCACAGTGAATCTTATTCTTTGTTCATCTTCCATAACAGCACCACCTTGATAGACTGTCCCTACCTACAGAAAGGACAGTAGAGGTAGGTAGTACTAGAATGCACCCCCCCCCCCCTTTTTTTTTTGGTACTCCTAGGTGTGGTGCAAACAGAATGTACTCCTTCCCTTTTTTTTTTTTTTTTCTTTAAGTGGAGCTTAAACATTAAGCTCGTGTCCTAGAGGGGAATTGTGCAAAATCACGCTGAGGCTTAGTGTGTCCATAGTATCCATCTGCCTAGCATTGAGCCATCGGTAATCTGAGGGGTTTTTGCTTCGTTTTTCAAGATGCTTTCGTTGGGTAGCTACTTGACTGATCCGAGAGAGACACTGAGTAGAGAAAATGTGTGTGTGTGTGTGGCGTATGGTCTGAGGACTGACAGGCTGACCCCCCACCCCTTCAACCTCTGCAGCAATGCTGGCAGCACTCATACGTCTATTTCCCAAAGACAACCTCTGGATATGACACTGAGCATGTGCACTCAACCATGGCAAGGCCTGTTCTGAGTGAAACTTGGACTGTTAAACTGTTAAGCTGTATGGTCTTGGCCACCGTGCTGCAGCTCAGTTTCAGGGTCTTGGCAATCTTCTTCTAGCCTAGGCCATCTTTATGTAGAGCAACAATTCTTTTTTCAGATCCTCCGTGTTCTGTGCCACTACGTGCCATGTTGAACTTCCAGTGACCAGTATGAGAGAGCAATAACACCAAATTTAACACAACTGCTCCCCATTCACACCTGAGACCTTGTAACACTAACAGGTCACATGACACAGAGGAAAAATGGCTAATTGGGCCCAATTTGAACATTTTCACTAAGGGGCGTACTCGCTTT
>NC_133328.1:463691223-463899032 GCF_042186555.1 Aquarana catesbeiana
TCGCTCCTGAAGTCCCACCTCCGCACACAGGGCACTGTAGGGGTCAGTATAGTATAGTGGTCAGTGTAGTGTAGTATGGTGGTCAGTGTAGTATAGTGGACAGTATAGCGGTCAGTGTAGTATGGTGGTCAGTGTAGTGTAGTATACACTAGTGGACAGTGTAGTGGACAGTATAGTATAGTGGTTAGTGTAGTGGACAGTAGTGTAGTGGACAGTGTAGTGGTCAGTCTAGTTCTCAGTGTAGTGGACAGTATAGTATAGTGGACAGTGTAGTGGTCAGTGTAGTGGACAGTATAGTGGTCAGTGTATGTCTCAGTGTAGTGGATAGTATAGTGGTCAGTGTAGTTCTCAGTGTAGTGGACAGTATAGTGGTCAATGTAGTATAGTGGTCAGTGTAGTGGACAATATAGTGGTCAGTGTAGTGGACAGTATAGTGTAGTGGATAGTGTAGTGGACAGTGTAGTTCTCAGTGTAGTGGACAGTATATTGGTCAGTGTAGTTCTCAGTTTTGGGGTCAGTATAGTATAGTGGTCAGTGTAGTGGACAGTATAGTGGTCAGTGTAGTTCTCAGTGTAGTGGACAGTATAGTGGTCAGTGTAGTGGACAGTGTAGTGGACAATATAGTGGTCAGTGTAGTGGACAATATAGTGGTCAGTGTAGTGGACAGTATATTGGTCAGTGTAGAGGACAATATAGTGTAGTGGATAGTGTAGTGGACAGTGTAGTGGTCAGTGGTCAGTGTAGTGTGTAATGGTCAGTAAAGGAATCAGGTTGGTCAGTAATCAAGTAGGTGGTTCAGTGTAGTGTAGTATGGTGGTCAGTTAGTGTAGTATAGTGGTTCAGTGTAGTGTAGTATGGTGGGCAGTTAGTGTAGTATGGAGGCCAGTGTAGTATGGTGGTCAGTGTAGTGGACAGTGTAGTATGGTGGTCAGTGTAGTGGACAGTGTAGTATGGTGGCCAGTGTAGTGGACAGTGTAGTATGGTGGTCAATGTAGTGGACAGTGTAGTATGGTGGTCAATGTAGTGGACAGTATAGTGGTCAGTGTAGTTCTCAGTGTAGTGGACAGTATAGTGGTCAGTGTAGTGGACAGTATAGTGGTCAGTGTAGTTCTCAGTGTAGGGATCAGTATAGTATAGTGGTCAGTGTAGTGGACAGTGTAGTATAGAGGTCAGTGTAGTGGACAGTATAGCGGTCAGTGTAGTATGGGGGTCAGTGTAGTATAGTGTTCAGTGTAGTGTAGTATACAGTAGTGGACAGTGTAGTGTAGTGGTCAGTGTAGTTCTCAGTGTAGTGGTCAGTATAGTATAGTGGTCAGTGTAGTTTTCAGTGTAGTGGACAGTATATTGGTCAGTGTAGTGGTCAGTGTAGTGTAGTGGACAGTATAGTATAGTGGTCAGTGTAGTTCTCAGTGTAGTGGACAGTATAGTATAGTGGTCAGTGTAGTTGACAGTATAGTATAGTGGACAGTGTAGTGGTCAGTGTAGTTCTCAGTGTAGTGGACAGTATAGTGGTCAGTGTCGTTCTCAGTGTAGGGGTCAGTATAGTATAGTGGTCAGTGTAGTTCTCAGTGTAGTGGACAGTATAGTGGTCATTGTAGTGGACAGTATAGTGGACAGTATAGTGGTCAGTGTAGTTCTCAGTGTAGTGGACAGTATAGTGGTCAGTGTAGTGGACAGTATAGTGGTCAGTGTAGTGGACAGTATAGTGGTCAGTGTAGTTCTCAGTGTAGTGGACAGTATAGTGGTCAGTGTAGTGTAGTGGACAATATAGTGGTCAGTGTAGTGGACAGTATAGTATAGTGGTCAGTGTAGTGGACAATATAGTGTAGTGGACAGTATAGTGTAGTGGATAGCATAGTGGTCAGTGTAGTGTGTAATGGTCAGTAAAGGAATCAGGTTGGTCAGTGTTGAAATCAAGTAGGTTAGTGTAGTGGTCAGTATAGGAATCAGGTAGGTCAGTACTATTGTATTTGAAGGGACTCACGGAGTGCTAAAAGTCCGCAGGTTAGGGGGCGCAAATTACTTGCCTTGCCCCGGGTGCTGGCAACCCACGCTATGCCACTGGTCTTGGCCACCGTGCTGCAGCTCAGTTTTAGGGTCTTTGAAATCTTCTTATAGCCTAGGCCATCTTTATGTAGAGCAACAATTCTTTTTTTTCAGATCCTCAGAGTTCTTTGCCATGAGGTGCCATGTTGAACTTCTAGTGACCAGTATGAGAGAGTGAGAGCGATAACAAATTTAAACACACCTACTACACATTTACACCTGAGACCTTGTAACACTAATGAGTCACATAACACCGGGGAGGGAAAATGGCTAATTGGGCCCAATTTGGACATTTTCACTTAGGGGTGTACTCACTTTTGTTGCCAGCGGTTTAGACATTAACCTCCCTAGCGGTATTTCCGAGTGTGGCTCTGGGTGAATTTTCATTACCAAAAGCGGTAACCCCAAGCCACACTCGGGATTGCATTGCAGGATTCATGTACAGCTTACTTACCTTGTCCCCAGGATCCTGCAATGTCCCCCCGATGTGTGTGCAAGTTGTGTCTCCGCTCGATCTATCACAGTGCCAGGCTCTGTTCCCTGCAAGCGTCGCAACACACAGGGACGGAGTCCGGCGCCAAATTCAAAAAGTGAAAAACACATAACACAAACAGTACACTGTAATCTTACAGATTACATTCCTGTATCAAATCATTTCACATCCCTTTTGTCCCTAATGCTTTGTCCAGTGCCCTGCAAGCAGTTTTATATTATGTATACTGTTCTTTCTGCCTGGAAACTGGGGATTGTCCATAGCAACCAAAAAGTGTCCCTTTACAACAAAAGTGGTTTTAGACCAGCTAGAAAACAGCGATAATAAATTAGAATCGCTTGCAGAATTGAGCGATAGTGATTTGTGGGGAAATTCCTAATGAAAGAAATGACAGCTACAATTCTGCAAATGAGAATTTTTTTTTGATTTGATTACGTTATTGAATAACTGTTATTATATTATTATTTGTTATAATTATTTATATTATAATTTATGATTTTGTTTCAAACTTTATCATACCCAGGATGTCTGCTAGACTCTTGTTTGGACAGATTTAAGTGAATTATTCCTAAGAATTACAGGCCAAATTTCAATGCAAAACAATGTACCGCTTTCAGCATCGAAAATATGACATAATCATACCACCAGGGAGGTTAATGGCTGTGTGTTGAGTTATTTTGAGAGGACAGCAAATTTACACTGTTATACAAGCTGTACATTCACTACTTTACATTGTAGCAAAGTGTCATTTCTTCAGTGTTGTCACATGAAAAGATATAATAAAATATTTACAAAAATGTGAGGGGTGTACTCACTTTTGTGAGATACTGTATATACATACACACACACATATATATATATATATATATATACATACATATACATATACACATACACATACACAGTATACATATACACACACAATGCACACACTGTAGATGCTTGTTGGGATAAATTTTACTTTGTATAGCCATACGCATATATTTTATATATATATATATATATATATATATATATATATATATATATATATATATATATATATATATTTTTTTTTTTTTTATAAATATATATTTATATTAATTACTGGGTGTTATACCGTTTCACCTTTCGGTGTGAATAAGCCCTTAAAGGCTGCCTAAATGGAAAACAATGCCTGTTCATGTCAAGAATTACCTTTTGCTGGTAAGTTTATTTGTCTGATGTCCTGCATATATTACATATACAATAGTGCGCTTATGTACCAATAATCTGTGACATGAACCTGAAAAATATGTTTCTTACTCACTTTAGAATGTCTTATATTGAATTCAGTATGGATCTTTTTTGCATCAGCTCCATCTAATGGCCATACCATAACATAGACTGTATTTTTTTTTACTTTGCACAACTAAATGCAGTAAAATGCAAGACTGTGCTTGTATACTGGTTATTTGTGGTATTTATATATTTGAAACAATTTTGTTCAGTGGAAAAATGTATTGTTCAGTGCCTTGTTATTTTCAAAGCTATTCACAATGCATTGGGGACAATAAAACATGCATGTTTGTGATTATAGCATATTCTTGTGTCTATACACAGTCACAAGTATACAGACAACAGCTCTAAAGCATTGTATACAGCAATGCCAATTATTTCACTTGATGTGATTATATAAGTATTGAATAATTCAAAAAATATAATAATTGACTGGCTAGCAACTATCCAGGGATATTCCCTGTATCGGAGAGACAGGGTAGAAGGAGGAGGAGGGGTGCGCCAATACATCAAGAATGTTTTGCTAGTGAATGTGAGGGACAACATTACAAATGGGGCAAGGGGGAGGTGAGTCCCTATGGGTGAAACTTCAAAGAGAAGAAACAAGTGAGAAAATAATAGTGGGGATATTCTACAGGCCCCCTAACCTGAAAGGAGTTGTAAAGTCTGAAGGTTTATTATCTTAATGCATTCTGTGCATTAAGATAAAAAGCCTTCTGTGTGCAGCAGCCGCCCCAGCACCCCAACACTTACCTGAGCCCCATCTCTGTCCAGCAAAGTCCACGAGTGTCTCGGTCGTCCGAGACTCTGCCTTCTGATTGGCTGAAACACCGAACTGGTGCCATTGGCTCCCACTGCTGTCAAAGTCAGTCAGCCAATCAGGAGAGTTATGGGCGGGGCCGGGCTATAGCCTCATTTCTGAATGCACATAGGGAGCTGTGACTCAGCTCAGGTGCCCCAATAGCAAGCTGAACTCGAGGAGAGAGGGGCTAGGGGCACAGAAGAGGGACCCAAGAAGAGGAGGATTGGAGCAGCTCTGTGCAAATCCACTGCACAGAGCAGGTAAGTGTAACTTTTTTTTTTTTTCGATAAAAATAACAAACGACAAGACTTTACAATCACTTGAAGGATGAGGAGGAGTTGGATTTCCTATCACCGTTAGTATCGGCAGGGCAATGCCATAACGGGGGACTTTAATTATCCAGATATTGACTGGGCAGAAGGACCAGCTCACTCATTTAACTGGTTCCCGACCGGCTCGCGTACATATACTGAGGCACAATGGCACCGCTGCACGAAACCCCGTATATGTAGGGGGTTCCTTTAAAAACCTCCGGAGGGGGACCCGATGAGCATGGCCATCAATCACCGCCGGCCACGCGCGATCGCGTGCATGAGCACCAGCATGGGGATTTGTGTGTGTAAACACACAAATCCCTGTGCTGTCAGAGGAAAGACGACATGTAATTTGTTCCTAGTAAGTAGGAACAGCGAAATGTCTCCTCTGCCACTCAGTCCTATCCTCATACAGAACACACTGAGGGAACACACATTTAACCCCTTGATCGCCCCCTAGTGTTAACCCCTTCCCTACCAGTGTCATTTACACAGTAATCAGTGCATTTTAAAGCACTGATCGCTGTATGAATGTCAATGGTACCAAAAATGTGTCAAAAATGTCCGATCTGTCCACCTCAATACCGCTAAAAATCACAGATCACTGCCATTACTAGTAAAAAAAAAAAAATAAGTAATAAAAATGCCATAAATCTTTTGCATAGTTTGTAGATGCTATAACTTTTGCACAAACCAATCAATATACGCTTATTGCCATTTTTTTTTACCAGAAATATGTAGAAGAATATATATTGGCCTAAAATGATGAAGAAATTTGTTTTTTTAAAAAACTTTTTTGGGGATATTTATTACAGCAAAAAAGTAAAAAAATTGTTTTTTTTTTCAAAATTGTCGCTCTTTTTTGTGTATAGCGCAAAAAAAGTAAAACTGCAGAGGTGATCAAATAGCACCAAAAAGAAAGCTCTATTTGTGGGGAAAAAAGGACGCATATTTTGTTTGGATACAGCATTGCATGACTGCGCTTACCAGCTAAAGCGACGCAGTGCCAAATTGTAAAAAGTGCTCTGGTCAGGAAAGGGGTAAAACCTTCCGGGGCTGACGTGGTTAATGCTGGTCCTTTCACTGCCAGGTCCATACGCCGTATGGACCTACAGAAGTGCCTGCAGGTGGCCAAGTCTGTACGCCTTAAGGAACTCATTTCTCCCTCTGCTATAAGCTCATGGTCACTTCAAGCAAACCCCATCCCCTGCAGCTACCATCATTAGCCCGCATCCCTCCTCTTCCACTCCCGCCGGCTTCAGGTGCTGCATGGGGCTTGGGGGGATCCAGATGTGTCACCCCCATTCTGCCCCCGCACCCCTGATCCATGGCTGCTCTGAGCTGCATTCCTCCTTCCCCTCCCGACGTCTGCAGCTTCTCCCTGCACTGATCTCCGTGATTGGTCAGGCTGGGGAACGCAGCGGGGAGCAGTGCAGGTGGGGGTAAAGTTGGGGTTTGATAAACACATGTTTACCAAGCTCCCCCCTGTACTAGAGAGGGTGCAGGTAGCGATCACTACAGAGCACTACTAGACCTCCCACTAACACTGACAGCTGATATTTGATAGTAGCGATTGTCATTTTATGAATGAATGAGGAATCTGTATAGAGATTTCTTATTCATTCAAGTAAAGTGCTGCAGAGACTTTCTCCGTCTCAAAAAAGAGTTTGTTTAATGGCACACGCATCTATAGAAGGGACACTGCCCTTAAAACTTTGGAACTTCTTCTTTACAGAACACTAACACAAAGGGGACCTCTCTTATATACTCACTCCCACAAGAAAAAACTATGTTCATCAAATCCAAACCCCTCCTTGACTGGGAAAATGACTTACAAATACGATTCACAGATGCCCAAGGGCAAACAGCGATCGCATCTATTTATAAAGCAACAAACTGCACCTCCCTTTGGGAACTCACGCAAAAAACATTAATGAGATGGTACCTAACTCCGTCCAGACTGGCCAAATTCCCCAAACACACCCCAGGAATGCTGGAGAACCTGTGGCCAATCGGGCACATTCCTTCACATTCTGTGGTCATGCCCACATATAACACGACTATGGAAAAATGTGGAAACCATGCTCAGAGATATACTCCATAGCTCGGTAACAATTACCCCACAGCTAGCCATTCTTAATCTGAACATAGACGACTTTCCAACACAACAGAGATCAGTGATCACACATGTTCTCCTAGTCACCAAACTCTTGATTACTAGAAACTGGAAATCAGATAACATTCCTACCCTCACTGAAGTAACCAACATAGTACAAACCCATTTCACGTATGAAACCCTCCTGTCACGCAGCAAACAATCTAACACAAAGACATTGGCCTGTTGGAACCCAAGGATTCTCTGGTACAAAAAATAATAAGAAAACTAACCATTGAAAATGAATGCCTTGTTTCACATCTAACCATCCACTTGATGCTCTCTTTCCCCCCTCCCCTTATCCCTTCCTGCTCCCCCCTTTTCCTTGTTCCCCTCCCACCCCCCCACCTCACCCCTCCTCCTACCATTCCAGGTTAACTGTTCTACCCTACAGTTTACACGCACTTCGTTAATTTATTTCCTCTTCAGGAACAATGTTCATGTACTCTCTAACTAGACCATACTTGTAACAACTAGTCTGTATGCTTACATTTATATGTTCTCGTTCCTCACTATGACCATATAACCTGTAATATGTAAAACTCAATAAAAATCTATTTGGAAAAAAAAAAAAAGATATGGGGGTCTGTTTAGACCTCTGATGATATCTCAAAGACCCCCCCAAAAAAAAAAAAAAAAAAAATCTAACACTAAAAAAAAATGTAAAAAAGGAAAAAAAAAATTTTTACATAGTAAGACCCAGTGACTTTTTTGTGGGACGGCAACCCCCCTAGTTCCGCCCACACGGTGACGCCCCCGCACTCACCCTTCCTCAGGGGAAGACGGAAGACAATAGCAAATATTAATTCGCTAGTGTCACAAGTGGGTGGGTTTGGGGTGCAATGCTCTGTGCCCTGAGCCCAACCCTTTTCTAGCCAATTAGAACCGCAGGCTCTAAACATGTGACTTGAACAAAAAAAACTCATACAAACGTATGAGTCTGGCTCCCTGCTGGGGGGCAGCACCCCTGCGCACCTAATGGACGAGCCACTCCTGGTAAGACCCCTTTCACATGGAGCAAACTCTGTCAAGCAGATCTGCCTGCTCAGCAGGGGATCTGTCTGCTGATCCCTGCTGAGCAGGCGGATTGACAGGTCCGCGTCCGCTCCGCTGATGCAGAGCAGACACAGCCCGCTATTTTCTATGGGGCGGATGGATAGAAACGGACCACCTGTCCAGTTCCATCAGTTACCATCCTATCTGCTAGATGGATGGGAAATGGATCCCCATCTCTGTTTTTAGCGGATTGGACTTTATCAGATGCAGGCAGGTGTAAACAGGCACATGTCCTTTTACGCCAGCCTCTCCATAGAGAACAATGGGTGGTCGGAGAAAAAAAGGGAGTGCTACTGAGAGTACTACCAGAAAAACCAACTTTGTAGGCTAGGAAACAAGGGAGCGATGCCAAAAATTATACTTCATCCCATTTATTGAAAAATACAAAATATAGACATAATTCAAAAAGGGATAAAAGGCATAATATCCATGCATATGTTACAGTTTGTACAGTGAGCCCTTCTGCGTCAAACTAGCATGCTATACATGGAGGATAAGCACTTGGCTGTCTCCCAGGGGCACGTCTATATGCCTTATCCTCCATGTATAGCATGTTAGTTTGAGCTCTATTTGCCATTAGCACTGCTTAGTCCCACTAGGGGTCCGTTCCTTTTGCGTATGTTGGACCGTCTATATTACTGCCTTGCTGGTTCCCTACATGTTTGGAGTGAAGGTCTCACCTGCCCCTGTTCAAATACCGTAATTCACTTACTATTCATAATTTTGACAAAAATTCTCCACCTATTTGGGCTCTGCATATTAAGCGTACTCCAAATTTAAGATAGTGAGATTAGTTCTCTTGTCTCTTATTTGTTATATCTTTGAACCTTGGTCGTGTCCTGAAGAAGCCTAACGGAGAAACGCGTAGACCCACAAAGGCTCACTGTACAAACTAACATATGCGTGGATATTATGCCTTTTATCCCTTTTTGACTTATGTCTATATTTTGTATTTTTCAATAAATGTGATGAAGTATATTTTTGGCATCTCTCCATTGTTTCCTAGCCTACAAAGTCAGTTTTTCTGGTAGTACTCTCATTAGTGCTCCCTTTTTTTCTCCCTAAATCTACGGATGTGGCAATTTAGTGCTTTTTTTTTTTTCAACAATTGGTGGTCCGATTGGGCCCGCCTAAAAAAAACAGAGAGGCAGATCCGATCGGTGTGCTTGTGTGAAAGGGGCCTAAGACCTTGTTCACACAGGACATACACAGCATACTTTTACAGGGTTGCACAGGTGTTCTGTGCATCCCTGTGCAGGCAGTCCCATTGATGTAATTTGGGATGTAGCAACTGCACGAAAAGAGCTGTTGCTCCCAATTTTACATCCATGTAGGTAAGCATGCATGTCCCTGAGCTCACACTGTCTGCATTCGGGGTCATGTACCCACACGGATGTCAAATTGGGAACCGCAGCTATGCCTGTGCAGCCGTTGCATCCCAATTGACATAAATCATGAGGATGCATGGAACACCTGTGCATTCCTGTGTGGGTAAACATGGTCCCTCATGGGCGTATACTTTAGTATGCCACATGTGAATGATGCTTTAGTAGCAATTTAGCAGGAATTTTGTAAGTTATGTTGTGTTTATGTGCGCTATTAATGATTTTAGTGTATTGTTACCGAAAATATTGTTTTGATAAACATTTGCGCAAATATCGTGCTGCCTTAAAAATCAGTAGCACCTTCTTTTTATTCTACTGGCCATGTGCTTTCAGAAAATGTATGGTTTGGGGGGTCTTTTACAAATTCTGAAAGCTTTAAGTGAAAAAGGAAAGCCTCCAAGATTTTCTAAAACTTTTGCATGCCTCCGATTTTCACCATTTCTCAAAAAGGCGCAATTTAAAATGTACAAATATTTGTTTGTTTATTAACTCAATGCAGGTTAAGCTTTTCTATTTAGTAGGAATTTAGCAGGGTTTTTGTAAAATTAGCTGTGTTTGTATCTGCTAATAATGATTTTAGTGTATTTTTAGCCAAAATATTGCATTGGTAAACATTTGCGCAAATATTGTGCGGCCTTAAAAATCAATAGCACTTTCTTTTTATTCTACTGGTCCTATGCTTTCAGAAAAGATATGGTATGGGGGGTCTTCCACAAATTCTGAATACTGTAAGGGAAAAATGAAAACCTTCAGATTTTTTGAGAAATTTGTATAGTTACATTTTTGCGTACGTTCGATTTAATTTTGCAAAAAGGCGCAATGTAAAAATTACAAATATTTGTTATGTATTAACTCCATACAGTGAAAGCTTTTATATTTAGTTGGAATTTAGCAGGAATTTTGTCAAATTAGCTGTGTTTTATCTGCTAATAATGGTTTTAGTGTATTTTCAGCAAAAATATTGTTGTGATAAACATTTTCGCAAATACTGCGGGGTCTAAAAAATTAGTAACACCTTTTTATTCTAGAGGTCATATGCTTTAAGAAAATGTATGGTTTTGGGAGTCTTTCACAAATTCTGAAAGCTGTAAGGGAAAAATGAAAACCTTCCAATTTTTAGAGAAATTTGGATATTTACACTTTTGCGTCTGTTCAATTTTCACCATTTCGTAAAAAGGCCCAATTTAAAAGTTACAAACATTTGTTATTTATTAACTCAATACAGGTTAAGCTTTTAAAGTTAGTAGGAATTTTGTAAAATGTGCTGTGTTTTTATCTGCTAATAATGGTTTTAGTGTATTTTTTGCAAATATATTGCTTTGGTAAACATTTGCCCAAATACCGCAGGGTCTCAAAAATCATTAGCACTTTTTTTATTCTACTGATCATGTACTTTCAAAAAAAATATATGGTTTTGGGGGGGGTCTTTTACAAACTCTGAAAGCTAAGTAAAAAAATAAAAAAGCAAAGGAAAAATTGCAAAAATGGTCTGGCCACCTGTGTATACAAAATGGAGCACAGGGCCTGGCAGCAAGGGTTAAATGTCTTACAGGACAACTTCATGTGCCATTTGGTGGATGCCCCGACTAGAAAGAATGCATTGTTAAATCTTTGAATTACAAATAACACACATCTGGTAGCATATGGGAACCAGCAATTGAAGAATAAATATGTTCAGCATAATTCGTAGGAAAATGAGGCATAGGGGGGTGCAAGAACACTAAATTTCAAAAGAGCAAACTTTTTGAAACTGCGCACGATACTTCAAGATACTAAATAAAACCAAATCCTAGAAACATTGAATACTAGGAGGAAAAATTGGAGTACTTTAGGAATATAATAAAGGTATTAGGCCAGTGCATTCCAGAAGAGAGCTAAGGTTAAACCTGAGTGGCTAAACTTTAATGTAAAAAGACAAAGAGAGAAAATGGCCTTTAAAAAAAATATAAGGCAGAGGGGTCATAGTTAGCATTCAAGCACTACAAGGATTGCAATAAGAAATGCAAGAACACAATCAGGGCAGCTAACAGACCACAATAGACACATAGCAGAGGAGAGTTAAAAAAAAAAAAAAATTCCCCCCAATTTTTTAAAATATATTAATCGTAAAAACATGAAGTCAGTGCATATAGGCCCCAAAAAGGATGAAGGGAAGTTGGTTACAAATGACAAGCAGAAGACAACTGTACTAAATGCATTCTTCTCCTCAGTTTTTACAAAGGAAAATGAGGGGTATAGTAATGAAGAGTGTATCATTAGTAATGCATCACAGAATGTACCCTTGTGGCTAACAGAACTTAGTGTCCGAAAAAGACTTCAAGAGCTTAACACAAATATATCACCAGGATGGTGATGGCTTACACTAGGGATGAACTCGATGTTTGAGTCGAACTCAAGTTCAACTCGAACATCTGATGTTCGCCGGAAATTTGAGCACCGCGGAATGCCCCATAATGCACTGCGAGATCACCTGCATGCTTTGGCCAATCACAGTGCGCTCTGCTGAGAGAGCGAAAATTGGCCAAAGGCAGGGTGCCTTTGGATGGAGATAGATTGAGCTAGATTAGGCAGGCTAGTTAGTGGCAGTGCATTTGAGATATATATCTATATCTATATTCTGCATTTAGCGTAGACTATATATTCAGTGTAGACTCTATATTCAGCCAATGCATACAGTGTAGTTTATATAACGCTATCAAAATGGTTAAGGGGAACCCTGCGCCAAAATGTAAAAAAAAAAAAAAATGGCGTGGGGGCCCCCCCCAAAATTCATACCAGGCCCTTCAGGTCTGGTATGGCTTTTAAGGGGAACCCCGTGACAAAATTGAAAAAAAATGGCGTGGGGGTCCCCCAAAATCCATACCAAACCCTTATCTGAGCATGCAACCTGGCAGGCCGCAGGAAAAGGGGGGGGCAAGAGAGTCCCCCCTCAACCGTACCAGGCCACATGTCCTCAACATGGGGAGGGTGGCTTTGGGGTCCCCACAACCCTTGCCCGGTGGTTGTGGGGGTCTGCAGCTTTCGGGAATCTGGAAGTCCCCTTTAACAAGGGGGCCCCCAGATCCCACCCCCTATGTGAATGGGTATGGGGTACCTATTCACCAAAAAAGTGTCAAAAAAATAAAGGACAGAAGATAGTCTTTGACAACTCTTTTTTTTTTTTTTTTTTTTTTTTTTTTACACTTTTTTGGTGAATGGGTAGGGGTACAATATACCCCTACCCATTCACATGGGGGTGGCGGGAACCCACAGACCCCCACAACCACTGGCCAAGGGTTGTGAGGATGAGGCCCTTGTCCCCATCAACATGGGTACAAAGTGCTTTAGGAGGGACCCCAAAGCACCCTCCCCATGTTGAGGGTATGTGGCCTGGTATGGTTTAGGAGGGGGGGTGCTCTCTAGTCTCCCCCTTTTCCTGCGATCTGCCAGGTTGCATGCTTGGATAAGGGTCTGGCATGGATTTTGGGGGGACCCCCACACCATTTTATTTTACATTTTGGCGTGGATCTCCCCTTAATATTCATACCAGACCCGAAGGGCCTGGCGTGGACTGGAGGGGACGGGACCCATGCTGGGTTTTTTTTCGATTATATTTTATGTATATTGCTGGGATCCGGCAATACATTACAGCCGCAAGCAACATCAGATGACACTTTTTTCCTTTAGAAATGTAATTTTGCTGCGGTACCGTTATAAACATGGGAATGATGCGCTACTTTACAGGCAGACTAAGGGGACCCCCAGGCACAATATTTAAGGAATATTTCATTTTTATTGTTTCACTTTAAGCATTATTAAAATCACTGCTCCTGAAAAAAACGTCCGTTTTTAAAACTTTTTTGCATTGATACATGTCCCCTGGGGCAGGACCCAGGTCCCCATACACTTTTTATGGCAATAATTTGCATATAAGCCTTTAAAATGAGCACTATTGATTTTTCCCGTTCGTGTCCCATAGACTTTAACGGTGCTCGCACAATTTTTTTGCCATGTTCTGCTGCGAACCGAACCTGGGGGTGTTCGGCTCATCCCTAACGGGCAGCACTAAATCTCAATGTTAACAAAATGTGATAAATATGCTCCCATTTCCATTTTCTCCCCCACCTTTTTACATAAACTACTATAGGAGGCAAGTATAATATCCCTACTATTTAAAGGGGTTGTAAAGGTAAAAATTTTTTCACCTTAATGCATTCTATGCATTAAGGTGAAAAAACTTTTGACAGTACCGCCGCCCCCAGCCCCGCCGTTTTACTTACCTGACGCCTCGAATCTTCGCTGCTCGTCCTCGTCATCTTCATTGCAGCTCAGCCTGGTCGCTGATTGGCTGCAGTGGATGGATTGAAAGCAGCGCAGCCATTGGCTCGCGCTGCTGTCAATCACATCCGATGACGCGGCGCGCCGGGGGGCGGGGCCGAGTGATACAGCGAGCGGCTATAGCCACCGGCTGTATCACGGGAGCGCGCCCGCAAGCACTCACCACCGTGCGAGGGAGCTCGCATTAAGGTGGTAAATGCTTGCGGGGAGGAGCTGAAACAGCCGCCGAGGGACCCCAGAAGACCAGGTTCGGGGCCACTCTGTGCAGAACGAGCTGCACAGTGAAGGTAAGTATAACATGTTTGTTATTTTTAAAAAAAAATTAACTTTACAACCCCTTTAAGCATATGTCAAATATTTTAGTCCAATGTCAAGGTTGTGTTAAAGTATCATTGAACCACCTCTTATTTCTGGTTTGGTGGTCTGTATAACTGAAAAGTAGTCATGCATATACAGCAGACCACTTTCTTCCTTTACTGGCACTTTCTAGGATTGTTTGATTTAATTTGGAAGCAGTAGTATTGTGCAGTATGCATGTACTGCTTACAAAAATGAGGGTGTAAAAAATAAGAAAGCTCTAAGTTTTAAGTCATTCTCTTTTCATTGCATCTAAATTTGAAAATCTTCCTGTTAACCATTACAATACAAGGTCCTTTCACTCCCTTCCTGCCCAGGCCAAATTTCAGCTTTCAGAGCTAAGGGGACCCCCAGGCACGATATTTAAAGGAATATTTCATTTTTATTGTTTCACTTTAAGCATTATTAAAATCACTGCTCCTGAAAAATTGGCTGTTTTAAAAACCTTTTTTTACATTGATACATGTCCCCTGGGGCAGTACCCGTGTCCCCATACACTTTTTATGGCAATAACTTGCATATAAACCTTTAAAATTAACACTTGATTTTTCACGTTCGTGTCTCAAAGACAAATTTTTTGTCTGTTCGCATGTTCTGGTGCGAACTGAACCAGGGGGTGCTCAGCTTATCCTTAGGATTACACCCCAGAGTGGTCAAAGAAATATTTTTTATGGATAGCATAAAGACAGGAATGGTACCAGCTGGCAAAGGGCCAACATGGTCACATCATTTTACAAAGGGCATATATATATTCCTGGAAACTACAAGCCAGTTAGTCCAAATTGAAAGTATGTAAACTATTGGAGGGAATGATAAGGGACTACATCCAAGATTTTGCTGATGAAAACAGTATCAGTCGGAATCAGCATGAGCTGCTATCTATATAAAGGAAGGCCTGTGGATGTGGTGTATCTGGATTTTGCAAAAGCATTTAATGCAGTCCCCCATAAATGCTTAATCTACAAACTGAGGTCTGTAAGCATAGATCATAGGGTTTGTACATGGATAGAAAACTAGTTATAGGGGCACATTTAAACGGTGGTGATAAATATCGTGTACTCAGACTGGTCTGGAGTGGTAAGTGGGGTACCCACCCACTTGTCCTGGGACCAATCCTGTTTATTCATAAATGAAATAGAGGTTTATATAAAGAGCTCACTCTCAGTGTTTACTAAAGATATAAAGCTAAGTAATAATTTTATTGAGGTCTTCTTGTAAAGTTTCTTCTGCTATGAAGTTAAGGGGTGGGCAAGTACATTTTTCAACATTAAACCTTATGTGCCATGTAAAGTAATGCACTTGGGGGCTAAAAATAGGAATGGAAGTTATTCGTTAGGGGGAGAACCTCTGGGGGAATACAGGATGGAAAAAGATCTTGGGGTCCTGGTAAATAACAGACTCAACAACGGCATGCAGCTGCTGCAGCAAACAAGGCGAGCAGAATATTAGCATGCATAAAATAGGGTATTTACTCAAGAGATAAAAAAATAGCTGTTACTTTATAAAACTCTAGTTCGGTCACATCTGGGGTATGCTGTCCAGTTCTGGTCATCAATCCTTAGGAAGGATGTGCTGGAACTGGAGAGAGTCCAGAGAAGGGCAACAAAGTTAATAAGGGGACTGGAGGACCATAGTTACGAGGAACGACTACAAACATTAAACTTATTCTCCCTAGAGAGAAGAATGGGAAGAGATATAATAGCAATATACAAATACCTCAATGGTGATTCTTGCATAGGGAGCAAACTATTCTGCCTCAGGGAGTGTAAGATGACAAGGGGCCACCCAATGAAATTGGAGGAAAAGCTGTTTAACCTTAAACTGCGTAGGGGGTTTTCACTGTCAGGGTGGTAAGGATGTGGAACTCACTTCCACAATTAGTGGTGTCAGTGGGAAGTATTGATAGTTTCAAAAAACGTATATGGGCATTTTAGCGAGCAATGTATACAGGGATATGGAAAATGTTTTTTTGGTTTTTTTATATAAACACACACATAGGTTGAAATGGATGGACTGGTGTCTTATTCAACCTTACCACCTATGTAACTATGTAACTAATGGAGCCTTTTTACCAAGGGAAAAAAATCCTTCCTTGCTCATTTACGTCTAGGAGGACTGAAAAAAGTGGTTTTTACTTGCCTTATTCCCCACTCCACAGGCTACCAGCACTCTTCCCCTATGCTCTAGTGATGGACTGTCTCTTGGTGTCCTCATGTCCAATGCAAAGTTGTGGGCTGCCAGAGCATAGGAGACACAAAGCTGCGGGGAGCAGTCAAGCAGTGCAGTGGGAGCCCTCAGGAGCAGGGGATCAGGTAAGCAAAGGTGCTTTTTTTCCCTTAGACCTAAACCAGCATTCAACACTTGCAGTGCAGAGGCAGCCCCACGGCAAGGGAGGAATTTTGTTTTTCCTGGAACTCCGCATTAACAATTTTAAACCTTTGCAACCTTTGGCGCTCTACAAATGTGAAACATCTTCTTTCAACTTAACCTTGCAAAGGACATACAGTATTTGACATTGCAACTGAATACATCCTAATACACAAAAATACATATATAGGTGCTGTAATTAGGGAACTAGTTTTCCGCTGCAAGCCCCACATTTCTCTCACCGCCCAGCTCTGGGAACAGGTGCTCTGTGGCCACGAGCCTCTAAATATGTAGCACTTTGGTAATTCAAAAAGAAAAAACGCTCTCCATAATATCCGGCTTAATTGCACTTCAAATCTTAAAATTTAACTCCAGCTAAATTCTTATTCTAGATTCTTGGATAGTGCACAGAAAAGTTAAGTGCTTTTGTCTGTGACCCCACTAGGGAGATTTCCCCACACTTCCTGTGCTTGTGAGGCCTATTCAAGAAATGGGGGGGGGGGGGGTAGAGCACTACTAGGATGGCAAGGGACAGACAGCAATAAAAACAGTGGGGTTTATTTACTTGAGAGGCAGAGCATGTTCACTGCATGTTCACATAATGAATGCAATGAAGCTGAATGAAAATTCTCTTTTAAAAGAATGACCAATCGTGTATTAAGTAAATTGAGAAAAAAAAAACAAACAAAACAGGTTTTTTGCTCGTAATAATTGATGATTAAGGTCACCATAGCTTTGCTTCGTTTACTAAGCTAAGTAAAAAAATCATTTTGCAAAATGAAAAATGACTGAATGAGACGAAGCTGTACTTACTTCGATCATCCAATCTAGTACAAGCAAAAATTCTGCTTTTTGCTTTCACTTTGAATGCCATCTATTCCTTTAATAATTCAACACTGTTGTCAGGAAATTCTAACATTCTCCACTGTTTTTTCTGTATCCACATTGGAAATATTTCCCATCACTTCTGTCCTGACAAAAAGTGCACATACAGCACTAAAAACCTGACAATTCTTTAATCCTTCCCTGTTGAAAACAAAATGAAAATGTTTTTGCTGGAGCTGAGCTTTGAATTCCAGCAAAGTTTACCCACACAAGGATGCACAGGTGTTTCATGCATTCCTGTGCAGGCAGTCCCATTGCTGATAATTAGGATGCAGCGGCTGCACAGGCACAGCCTCTGCTCTCAATGTGAGATCCATACAGGTGTGGGACCTACACCCGTGTTGATGTTACATTGGGAGCAGCAGCTGTGTCCGCATAGCCGCTGCATCCTAATTGACAGCATTGGGACTGCCTTCACAGAATTGCATGGAACACCTGTGCATCCCCATGCAGGTAGCACACAGACCTCCACAGACAAAGTTATGTATGCCCCTTGTGAACAATGGTCAAAAATGGAAAAGCCCATTAACCCATTAATGCCTCTCGTTCCAATATTGGAACAGTAGTGATGTAACCTTAGGCATAAATGGGTTAACAGATAATATATATATATATATATATATATATATATATATATATATATATATATATATATATATATATATATATATATATATATATATATATATATATAAAAACAGCTTTTGCTGGAATATTTTACAATCCAAAGATTTCTCCTGTGGTGCTTTTTCCCGCTGCTAGATGTCCTCTGTCTAGTAGCCAGCTTAATTCAGACCCTTTCATGTAAACCCAGACTTCGGTGTATAGAGATGGGCCGAACACCCCCCGGTTTGGTTCGCACCAGAATATGCGAACAGGCAAATAATTTGTGCAAACATGCGAACCCCTATTAAAGTCTATGGGACACGAACATGAAAAATCAAAAGTGCTCATATTAAAGGCTTATATGCAAGTTATTGCCCTAAAAAGTATATGGGGACCTGGGTACTGCCCCAGGGGACATGTATCAATGCGAAAAATGCACTGCTCCTGAAAAAACTGCAGTTTTTTCAGGAGTAGTGATTTTAATAATGCTAAAAGCGAAACAATAAAAATGAAATATTAGTTTAAATATCATGCCTGGGGGTCCCCTTAGTCTGCCTGTAAAGTGGCGCATCTGTGTGATGTGTTTTTCAGTGCAGCATCAAAATTACATTTCTGAAGGAAAAAATGTAATTTAAAATTGCTTATGGTTGTAATATATTGCCAGCTCCCGGCAATATAAATAAAAATTTTGGAAAAAATAAATAAATCGCCATGAGATCCCCCCCAGTCCATACCAGGCCCTTCGGGGTCTGATATGGATTTTAAGGGGAAATCCACACCAAAATTAAAAAAAAAACAAAACAAAACAAACAGTGGAAAAAATCCATACCAGACCCTTATCCGAGCAAGCAGCCTGGCAGGCCAGGAAAGGGGGGGCGAGCAAGCCCCACCCACACCTGAACCATACAAGGCCACATGGCCTCAACATGGGCAGGGTGCTTTGGGGTCCCCCCCAAATCACCTTGTCCCCATATTGACAATATAGTCAGTGTTATCTGGTGCTCCAAATGGAGTAATCCTTAGGGGTATACTTACATTCGACTCAAACATCCCTATCGGCGTACACATGCACCAGCTTGTTAATGAACAGCAAAAGGAAAAGCAGCCAAATTCTCTGCCACTCAGCTCTCTCCTCCTATCAGCATGCTTCCTTATGCTGTCAGAAGAGGAACAGATTGGCTCCTTGTGCTGCTTCTTCCTCACACATTCCATCTCTGGTATACAGGGCTGCAAAGGGTAGATACCAGGTCAAATTCAGTTACGAATATTGCTTACTTTAAAAAATTGGTTTATTTTTAAAGTGTTATTAAACCAAAAAATGTCATCATTGGCTACAAAAATATTATATCTGACTATATGTGCTAAAGATTTTCTTAATAGAGTATTAGGTAGTAAATGCATGATGATCACGCCAGTTCATATGACTTCTCTCCTGAGTGTGGCAACGCTATGCTGATTGATCCTCAGTTCCCTCCGTTGCCACTGTCTGCACATGCTCAGTATTCAGCCTAGGGGAAACCAAGCACTTCCTCTTCTCTCCCCAGCTAGGTGCCTCACAAGACTCTCCAGATTTTCTTGTCTGGGCAATCCAGAAGTGTGATCGACAGCATTTCTTGCCTACTCCCCCTCTAGCCTCTCCACATGACCCACCTGTCACAGCCTGCAAACACTAAGGCTGCTTTCACACTGAGGCGCTTTACAGGCGCTATAGCACTAAAAATAGCGCCTGCATAGCGCCTGTAACGAGCCTCTCCTTTCACTCCAGTGTGAAAGCCTGAGTGCTTTCACACTGGAGCGGTGCGCTTGCAGGACGGTACAAAAAGTCCTGCAAGCAGCATCTTTGCAGTGCTGTAGGAGCGGTGTATACACTGCCCCTAAAGTGCCCCTGCCCATTGGAATCAATGGGCAGCGCCACCGAACTGCCGGCAAAGCGCCACCGCAGCGGCGCTTTGCAGGCGGTTTTAACCCTTTTTTAACCTTTTTTCGTCCGCTAGCGGGGGTTAAAGGCGCCCTGGCCGAATAGCAAAAAAAATGACAGTAAAGCGCCCCGCTAGGGGCTGAATAGCGCCACTAAAATGACAATTAAGCACTGCTAAAAATAGCAGCACTTTAGCGCCGACACCACCAACGCCCCAGTGTGAAAGCAGCCTTGGTTCACATATTCTAAACAATCAGCCAATCTGCCCTCAATAGGCTTCTGCTATAGGAACTTTTCAAATTTGAATACAATAGAATAGAGGAAAAAAATAGAATAGAAAGAATATAATCTTCACGATCGCCTGGATCCACTCCCCAAGAGCTGCGGAACCCCCGGGGACACCTCCCGATGTACTCCGGAGCCGTGAGACGCAATCTCCAGCCCGAATTTGAAGCGACACAGCCCCGGCCCGGAACGGCCAAGTTGGCGATGGCCCCTCACTGTGTTACCTCAGTAAGTCTCACAGACATGCACGATGCGGCCTCCCCCTCTCTGCTGCCACAAGACATTGCTGTACAGAACCAAATGACTGACCCAGCATCACCTGCATCCACTGAGTCCCTCATAGGATGCTCATTAGCTGGCCTGGACTTCTCCCCCATGGAGGCAGGCCCTCCCCAGACGCTCCAGCTACTACAGCCCGGGGATTCGGGCCCACTCCAGCCTGTGGATGTAGCAGACTTATTTAATAAGTTTGCGTTGCTCTTAGACAGAGGTTTAATTAACACAGCCAACAAGATAACAAACGATATAAAAGCAGATCTTCAAAACATTGGAACTCGTATGGAAATCATAGAATCTCACCTGGACGCCACCACAGCCAAAACTAATCAAAATACTGCTTGCATACAGATTCTACAGGATCAGCTGGAGACAGCGCATGCTAAGATTGACGACCTTGAGAACAGAAACCGCAGGTACAACTTCAGGTTAAGAGGGCTTCCCGAATCCTACAAAGACATCCCCAAAACCGTCAAAGCTTTCATCAAGGACATACTTCCTGACACTCCACAACACAGATTGGAGCTAGACCGGGCCCATAGAGCCCTTAAACCACCTAGAGCTGACGATCTACCCCGCGACATCGTGGTCAAACCACATTTCTACTCTGTCAAAGAGGAGGTGATGCGGAAATCAAGATCACTACCCAAGATTGTTTTCCAAGGTCACCAGTTGCAAATTTACGCGGACCTTTCCCCTTCCACCATCCAAAAGAGGAGAGCTTTAAAGCCACTACTCCAAATCCTGATGGAAAAAGAAATTAAGTACTGGTGGCTCTTTCCTTTCCAGCTCAAATTCCTTTGGAAAGGCAAATCGTTCACCTTTGGCTTACTTCAAGAAGAAGGAGAGAAACTTTTGCTTCAACTAGGCCTTATCAGCTTGGACTCAAACCTTCAATCATCTAGGAGTCCTCCAAACTCCACTAAAAGACACCTCCCAACCAGTCCTCTGACTCCAGTGTGGGAATCGGCAAGATTCAAGAAACGTAAGGAAGCTGTTCCCCCATGAACCTTCTGACTCTACCAACTCTAACATTTTCACTTTCCCTCTGGGACTTATTGTCTCTCCCCAGTGACTCTCTAGGGAGAATCATGCCACGTGTCGACTCCTCATGAGATAAGACCCCTTTAGCTTTACACTACGCTTATCATGAGGAGGCCTCACAGGCGTCCACACCCGGGGATGGGAATACCTCACGAAAATGCACTCCTCATGCATTGAGGTCAAACGCCCCCTCCTGCTCACCCTCCATTGTGGTGGGTTGAGAGGTGGTCGTGGAGAGTGGACCATGTACCACTCCTGAGGCCTAACTTAAAGGTCTTCCCTCTCCCTACACTTCCCCTGATATTGGGGCCTTCCTTTTTCTAGTGAATTAAACATTCCATATACCTCACCCCCTTCCCGTGGGTTTAAATGCCCCTTATGGATCCAGTTTTTCTATTTTTTATATCTATATTTTAAGATTGTTTGCTGCCTTGCCTTAATAATTATATAGGTTATGTGTACTCTCACCTCCTAACCCTATTGATTTTTTTAGGATGCTTGAGGTGAACTGTTTGCTTTTAGTCTCTAGCTCTAGGGCTCATTTTTCTTGTGTATCAATGAGCCCAGAGCCCATAACAGGCACAAGTTTTTTTCGATGACTTGTGAACATAGTTTAGTGGCCTTCCTGCTGGGGTGTTCATGCACCCCCTCTTGTCTAGTGGATCAGGTTATACCATCCTCTAGACAAGTCTAGTCCCTGTCAGGTAGAGGGACTCTAAAATTCACCTTACTCCTAGATGGAGGTCTCTGTCACCTCCACCCTACGGAAGACTCCCTTGTCTTTCCTTTCTCCTCTCATCTCCTTTCTCTTTCTCAAGGCATTTACTACAGTCTCTTTACAAAAGTCGATCGGGGGGGGGGGGGAAGACCCTCGATACTACCTGAAGCCCTCTGAAGTCCCACATTGACATGTGATCTGTCTTGGTCATCGTGGAAACTTAATGGTAAGTGCTGCTGGATTCCCTGATCGCCCCCCTCCTCTGCTCAATGGCTGATAATCTTGCGGTAAAAATACCCCTCAAGGTAGTGACTCACAATGTGCAGGGTCTAAATTCCCCAATTAAAAGACGCAAAGTTTTTCAATATATGCACACACAAAAAGTTGACGTTTTACTATTACAGGAGACTCACTTCCCAAAAAGTTACCGCCCATCTTTCATACACCCCAACTTCCCCTCCTTTTTTTATGGCTAATGCTGAAAACAAAACTAAGGGAGTTGGCATCTTCTTTTCTAAGCGATGCAAATTCACCTTAAAATCAGAACATAAAGACCCAGAAGGCAGGTACCTACTTCTAGTAGGAGACTTAGATGGACTATTGTACACATTTATATCTTACTATGCCCCTAATAGAGGTCAATTAGCCTTTTTTCAACACATGTTAACGAACCTGACTCCGCTCTTAGAAGGTACGGTGATATTTGGAGGGGACTCAAATACTGCTTTCGACCAGAGGCTGGACAAGTCCAGACCTCCGGGAAAACGTCAAACTAGACCCACTAAACAAAGCCTCCGAATAGCCAAACTGCTTTTCCAACACGGCCTAATTGATATTTGGAGGGAAGTAAATCCTACTGCTCAGGATTTCACTCACTTCTCCAACCCCCACGGATCGTTTGCGAGGATAGATCATATTCTCCTTTCTTCGACTTCTGTTCCTTTAACGAACAAGGCATATATTAAGACGTGGTCTGGTCGGATCACTCCTTGGTAATCCTAACTCTCTGTCGCCGGAGAGATAAAACCCAGATAGACGATGGAGACTCAACGAGTCCATCCTGAGTGACCCGATCAGAGCAACGGAAATCGAAAGGCATATACAAAACTATTTTCTTACCAACGACACACCCGATATTAGTCCCTCTTGTTTATGGGCAGCTCACAAGGCAGTACTCAGGTCACCTAATCCAAATAGCATCCCAGATCAACAAGTCCAATAAAGCGGAAATCGAAAAGCTTGATAAGGAGTTTTCAGCTTTAGCAAAAAAACATAAGACGGATCCGAGTTCAGTTCCCATTACTAAATTAGACGCGGCCCGGATGGCACTAAATCTGGCCCTCACTACTACTACTACTACTACTACCATCGCAAAATCCCCATCGTATCATGGGAGAATTTCAAAATTACTACAAATCTTTATACAGCAGTGACCAAGGTCCATCTCAGCAGGCGATAGTTTTCTAAACAATATTCAAATACCTAAATTAAAGGATAGTCACCGCCAAAAACTAGATGCCCCTATATTTGCATGGTAATAAAGAATTTGAAATCACATTCGGCTCCTGGCCCAGATGGCTTTTCGGTCCCCTATTATAAATCGTTTTCTAGCACGTTAGCTCCCTATATGGCCCGCTTCTTTAACGCCCTTAGACAGGGGGGACAATTAGACTCCTCACTCAACATGGCTCACATCACGGTCCTTCCCAAACCCAATAAAGATACCAGCTCGGTTAGTAATTATAGGCCAATTTCCCTTATTAAGGGCCTAAAGATACTGACCAAAATCCTTGCAGACCGCCTAGCTTCCTTTATTAGCCTCTACATTCACAAGGACCAAGTAGGTTTTATCCCCGGGAGACAAGGCCCTGATCAAACACGACGCGCAATAGATTTAATTTCCCTCCCTAACTCTAATTGGGATAAGAGCTCTCCCATACAAGGTAGCCTGTTATCCCTAGATCTCCAAAAGGCCTTTGATTCTGTCCACTGGACGTATTTATTCAATATCCTACAACGTTGGGGCTTTGGAGACTCATTCCTTAATGTTATGCATGCTTTATATTCATACCCTTCGGCTCAGGTGCGTCTGCAAGGATTTTACTCTGAGTCTTTCCCCATTTCCAGAGGCACAAGACAGGGGTGCCCTCTCTCCCCACTGATCTTCGCCATAGCAATTGAATCACTCGCAATAGCCATCAGAACCAACTCAAATATACAGGGCATCCAATGTGGCCCCCATCACCACAAATGTGCATTATTTGCGGATGACATCCTACTGTTTATCTCTTCTCCTCTAACCTCACTTGCCAACATTTGTCATCTCCTAGAAGACTTTGGAATGATTGCAGGCCTAAAGGTGAACTACAAGTTGCATGCTCTCAACATTAACTTTACGGACCCACTCCTTGCCAGGCTCAGGGAGAGCTTTCGGTTCACTTGGAATGACTCATATATAACCTACCTGGGGATTAATTTAACCCCCAAGATAGAGCTCCTCTACCAAGCAAATTACCCTCAGCTATACAATTAGAGGAAGACTTGGCAAGATGGTCCGGGCTCTCTCTCTCCTGGCTTGGCAAAATTAACTCAATTAAAACGACCCTCTTACCACGCATATTATATTATTTTTGAGCCCTCCCAATCCCTATTAATAAAGAATGTTTAACACAATTCCAAGCTAAAATCATTAAATTTATCTGGGGTAAAGGAGGACATAGATTCTCTAAATCAAACGTGTTCAGATCTCGGACAGAAGGGGGCCTGGGCCTCCCCAACCTACTCTGGTACTTCCAAGCAGCTCAACTAGCACAGATCTCGGTGGTTTATTCGCAATGGGAACATCCGGACTGGATAAATATTGAGAGACTGGCAGTCCCCCTCCATACCTTAGACTATCTTATGTGGTGCCCCAAAAATCTGAGACCTCCAATCATGGCCCCTACGCTTTCACATTCATTAGCTCTTTGGGATAACTTAAGGAAAAATACTCAGCTCTTCTCCCCCATAGAACCTCTTGAACACATCTTTCAAAACCCTGAATTCCCACCGGGTCTTGATATTAGAGCCTTTAAATGATGGCTTGACAAAGGCCTATACAGGATCGGACACTTCCTTAGACCATTGGGCCCTATCACTAAAGCATACTGTATAAGTAATCTAGAAATGCCTGCCTCAGAACTCTATCGATTCGCTCAACTCTCCAGCTTCTTACAGAAAAAGTGTAAAACACTCCCGAATGGCCCCTTAATCACTGCATACGAATCATGGTGTGGCCAGGCCGGTGAGCAGAGGGGGGTATATCGGTAATTTATAAAGCGATCTCATCGGCACGATCTAAGACAACATACATGCTTCAATGGGAAGAGGACCTAACGCAGCACTGGAAACTTGACACCTGGCACCGAAATTTTTCTCGCTCCTTTAAAGGTATTCTTAATTCCAGCATTATGGAAGCTAGTGTAAAAGTTATAACCAGATGGTATTTAGTCCCCACAAAACTGGCAGCGATTTTCCCCTCAACGTCTCCTCTTTGCTTTCGAGGCTGCGATATACGAGGGGATATGCTCCATACCTGGTGGACTTGCCTTAGAATAAGACAGTTTTGGCACAAGATATTTAGTTGGATCAACAAAATTACCACATTATCTATTCAGATGTCGCCTCCTAAACTTCCTGGTACAGGGGGCACCCAAGAGTTCCCAACGCCTCATCTATTTCATTCTACTGGGCGCAAAGCTCACATTGGCCAAGGCTTGGAAGCAACCTTCTGTTTCCACCCTCCTGGCCAAAAGAAAGATATCCTGGATCATGAACCAGGAAAAGATGGCTAGTGTACTCCTGGATTGCTCGGACAAGTTCAAACTCACATGGGAACCTTGGGCAACCTTTGTGGGCGTTACTCTCCTTTGATATCCTCTTGGTATATAGTGGTGTTGCTGTGCTCCCCCCAGTTGACTTCCACTCACTTTCTCTCTTTTCCTCCCCTTATTTCATCTTTCTTTCTCTCCTTTTCCGCTTTCCTCTTGATTGCTCCTCGATCACTATTCTTCTCTCCAATGGCTTTCACCAGAACCGGGACCAGACATCCCTCAGCGATTGGGTCTCTCCTCAAGCTGGTTCCTCATACATAATCTACAAGGCTTTGTAGACCAGCATTTTGTTCCTGAACTGGTTTGTTCAAACAATTATTTTTGTATTAGATGTTGCTTAACCTAGCTAAACCTATGGTATTTCTAGTGAACCATGGGTTCTCTTGTACAGGTGCAGTTTTTTTTTTTTTCTTTTAGGCGGGATTACTTTGGACTTTTTACTAGCCACAAACAGAGCCTCTGTGTGCTTGAAGTGGGGGGTTGCGGAGGATGGAGTCTCTGCCACAGCCGGTTCCCTTTTGGGGTGGTGGAGCGCTCCCCTACGTAACTTCCTCCAGTCTCTTAATCCTAGGTAAACTTTAACTACATACAGAGATATGTTTGTATACTGTATCTTCAGGTCAAACCCCTACTGCACATTATACTCAACTTGTAAATGGAACGTTAGTTTAATCCTGTTAGAACTATCTAATCTTTAATGTGACTTTTGGTCTCCCAAAAAAGTGTAGACCACTATTGTATCTATGCTTATGCTGTACTTTTCTCATTTTGAAAATAAAATATTGAAACGAAACAAAACTATTTTTTTTCGTTCTGCACATGTCTAATATCAACCTACAGATGCCATCCCTGCCTGTTCTTCTCACTTGGCTAAAACAATAAATGTGCACCAGAGCTGCAGGCTTGGCAGGGCAGGGGGAAGGTCAAGCAGTATGAATATCAGTGCTGTCACTGGTGAACTATGATTCCCTACATGTACAGCTAAGGGGCAGTGCCTGCAGATTGTCATAGTAGCAGGCAATTCAGGGCAGGATGGGTGCTTATTCATGGTATGCGAACCTAGAGTTCACAGAATGTAAGGGGCAGGTCACATAGGGCGACATAAACCCCGCCTCCAGCTTTGAGAAAATCAGTAAATATTTTTTAAAACAATCTATTATTGCTTAAAGGTCTCACTTTCACATACCAATTTAGCTTTGTGCAGCTCCCCGAGAAACAAAGAAGTGTGTACACTTCTGTGAGAACACGTCTATGAGTTCAGGATTCTTCATACTCGTAACATGACATAGTTAGCGCCACCCACATATTCCACCCTGGAGTTGCAGAGGACAAGTCTACCGATGTGTGAGTAGTATTAAAAATTGTATTTATAGTAATAACTTGGCTGAGCTATATGGACCATAATTGTATTCTGGTTATGCTTTGTCCATTAGTCCAAGCCTATGCAAATAGGTTTAATGACAAATAAATGAATGCAGAGCTGCATTAATGTGTGCTGTAATTAGTTAACATTTTATATTTTGACTTTTGCATACACAGAAACCACATTGTGTTAAGAAGTTTATTTTATAAGCCTTTCCTTTTAATGCCATCAGTTACTGCTATTTCAGTCTTTACCCAATAGTGGATATTATATTTTACCTTTTCAGTCTCTAGTCAGTGGTGGATGTTAGTACCACCTTACAGTCTCTAGTCTTTAGTGGCATCAATTACTGCCTTATAGTCTAACTGGTGGTGACACAAGTCACTGACATTTCAGATTCTAGCAGTGGTTGCATCAGTTGCTGTCTTTTTTTAGTCTTTAGCAAGAGCTGGCATCAGTTAGTGCCATTTCAGTCCATAGCCGGTAGTGGCATCAGTTACTGCAGTTTCAATCCCTAGCAGATGGTGTATTCAACTACTGCCTTTTAAGCCTCTACCCAAGGATGGCATAAGTTATTGCCTTTTCAGTCTCTAGCCGTTGTTGCCATCAGTTACTGCCTTTTTCAGTCTCTAGATGTTACTTACATTTAATTTTCTAGCTGGTGGTGGAATCAGTTATTCCCATTTAATTTTCCAGCTGGTGGTGGCATCAGTTACTACCTTTTATTCTCTAGCCGGTGGTGGCATCAGTTACTGCTTTTCTCAGTCTCTAGATGATTGAGGCATCAGCCTCTTCAGTCTCTAGGCGGAGGTGGAATCAGTTACTTCCATTTTATTTTCTATCTGGTGGTGACATCAGTTACTGCCTTTTATTCTCTGGCCGTTGGTGGCATCAGTTACTGCCTTTTATTCTCTGGCCGTTGGTGGCATCAGTTACTGCCTTTTATTCTCTGGCCGTTGGTGGCATCAGTTACTGCCTTTTCAGTTTCTAGCCGGTGGTGGCATCAGTTACTGCCTTTTATTCTCTGGCCGTTGGTGGCATCAGTTACTGCCTTTTATTCTCTGGCCGTTGGTGGCATCAGTTACTGCCTTTTCAGTTTCTAGCCGGTGGTGGCATCAGGTACTGCAGTTTCATTTTCTAGCTGGTGGTGGCATCAGTTACCTCCTTTTCAGTCTCTTCTTTATACTGGAAAAGCAATAGATGCCAACATGTTTAAAGTATCCATGTGCATAAACATAATCCAGACTTTAATTCAAGAAGAAATTATTTTGGTTTACCTTGGCTCACTTTTTAATATAGAGCTCCCATTTTAACAAAGTTCTTTTAGGTTATCTTTAAGATGGAATTTGATGAAGAAAACTAGCCATCTGGCTGTGTGATCCTTCAGGGAGCTTTGTAGACTGTTCAGATTGTTATTGTACTTGACAGTGTACATTCCTCTCTAACCTCAGTAATGCATCTCTCGATATTGTCTCATTATTTGGCCCTGTACCATTAAACATTGAATACACTTGCAGACAAATGCCTAATTTCATTTTGATCACTGTTTTCTTAAGCCATGCAGACATTTCTTTGGCAGAAAATTTGTATATGTCAGTTTTTTATTTCAGGTCTGCTGTCCGCAGCTGTTGATGCCATTGTTTCTGCTGGAAATAGATCAGGTGTTGACTGCACATAGGATTTCTCTCCCAGCAAAGTGTTTGCTGCTTCAGGCTGTCCATCGTTCTCTTTGATTCCTTCCACTTTACTTACGGCTGCTGCATCAGTAATGTCTGAACTTATCTTGTCAGCATCTTTTCCCAAGGAAGAAGTGCTGCTGCAGCTTGTAGGGGCCTCTATGTCTTTCAATGTTTCATAAGCCTCTTCCTTTGGCTTCGAGATGGAGCTCTTCACCTCCTGAGGTTTTATTGCTTCTATAATTATTGAGCTTTCACAATAATAATAGCCAGACAAGTTGTTCTTTTTGTGCATTGAACAGAGATCAATTCTACTAAATATTTCAGTTCCAAAACAACAGTCTTCGTATTCTTTATATAGATCACTGGAAATTCTCTTGAAGCCCTAAAAAAGAACACATAATTATTCCCAATGTGACCATGTCTCTATTTGCATGTTAAAAAATACATTAGCAGAGATGTGCTCATTTGCTTACAGGAAAAAAAAAATAATAGGTCTAATTTTACGTTTTACTGAAGACTTCTGTGTATAGAGAAAATAAGTGTATTGATTGGAAACATCACGGTTTTACTTGCATTTCGACTATGCTGGCACAAGGGATATACTGTTGATGTTCCATTGTCTAGCATAAATGCTTGTCTATGACAGAGGGATTTGCATCATGATCATAGTCTTTGGGCAGATGACAAACTGATCCAGCGTATGCCAAGCAAAAACTCCTTGGCAGTGTCTCCAGCAGCACTACACATGTGTCACATGTTCTGGGGTTGAGGTTTCATCTAATAAGAATGTTGCAAACGTTATTAAAAGCGGTGTTCCGCCCAAAAAAAATATTTTTAAAGCCAGCAGCTACACATACTGCAGCTGCTGGCTTTTAACAATAGGACACTTACCTGTCCTGGAGTCCAGCGATGTTGGCACCACAGCTGATGTTTCCATCAGCCGTCGGGTGCTGCCGCCGTCATTGCAGGTAAGGGTACCCGGCCGTGTAGCCTTACGGCTTCATGCCGGGAACCCTACTGCGCATGCGCGAGGCTCCTCTTTCCTACTGGCCCAGCCACAGGGAGAAGAGGAGGGAGGAGGAGGGAGCCCCACGGTAACGTCACGGGCCACGGCCCGGACACCCGGAAGTGGGAACAGTATACCTGTCTAAGACAGGTATCATGTCCCCCCTCCCCCACGAAAGGTGCCAATTGTGGCACCGGAGGGGGGAGAGGAGACAAATGAGCGGAAGTTCCACTTTTGGGAGGAACTCCGCTTTAAATACAAATATTCATACATATTTTCCCCCAAATTATTATTTAAATAATTTGTTCCACATGATTATACCAACATCAAATGTTGTGTTTGTTAACTAAGATTGTCTAATTTGTTATCATGGGGACCCGATGATCGTTCCCGAGAGAGACAGAATGGTGGTCTGCTGGTGTAAACAAGGCAGATCGCCGTTCAGCGAGAAGGGGAGGTAGAGATCCAGATATCCTGTGTTTCTGCCAAGCAGGAACATGGATCTCTGCCTTCTCACAGTAAAAGCACATCCCCCACAGTTAGTACTCACTCCCTAGGAACACATTTAACCCGTTGATTGCCCCTGATATTAACCCTTCCCCTGCCAGTGTCATTAGTTCAGTGACAGTGCATATTTTTAGCACTGATCACTGTATTAGTGTCACTGGTCCCCAAAAAAGTGTCACTTAGTGATCATTTTGTCCGCCGCAGTGTCACAGTCCCACTACAAGTTGATCACCATTACCAGTAAAAAAATAAATAAAAAATTCCGTAAATGTATCCCATAATTTGTAGACACTATAACTTTTGTGCAAACCAATTAATATATGCTTATTGGGATTTTTTGACCAAAAATATGTGGCAGAATACATATTGGCCTACATTGATGAAGAAATTAGATTTTTTACATTTTTTTTTTTATTGGATGGGTTTTTTTTAATTAAAAATTGTCGCTTTTTTTTGTTTATAGCACAAAAAATAAAAACCACACAGGTGATCAAATACCAACAAAAGGAAGCTCCATTTGTGGGAAAAAAAAAGACATCAATTTTATTTGGGTACAGCATCCCACAATCGTGCAATTGTCAGTAACGCAATGCCGTATCGCAAAAAATCACCCGGTCAGGTGGCGGGGGGGGGGGTAAACCTTCCTGAGCTCAAGTGGTTAAAGGATATCAATAGTCTTATTATCATTCGATAGTGCCTCATAGGGAACAATCCCTCCTACTGAAGATGACAGCAGAGATATAAAAAAGGATGTGAAATATTATATGCACTCTATAGAGATGGTTAAATTGTTCAATATATTTGGATGGGCAACCATGAGATTTTTATTTAGGGTCTACAAATAAAAAGGTACTTACTTTAAAAACACAAGAAAATTTTGTTTTTTTAGTCATCTATTTAACAAAAATATAAATGTACTGTAATTTATGGTGATCTTTGTCAAATGTTAGTATCAAAAGCTGATACTGCCCCCTTTAGCAGGAAATTACATCTTGTAGGCATTCTGTATAACTGCTCACTTGTCTCTTACATTGACCTAATGCCATTTTTGACTACTTCTCCGTGTAAAATTCCTTAAACCCAAGACCATGCATTCACTATATCTGCTCTCCCACATTACACAGAACACGAAAATGCATTTTTTTTTGGAAATATAAACTGCTAAATACCTTTTCTCATCAGCAGTATAAAGCAGTCTTATGACTTCTATCAGTGTCTGGTTAAAACTTGTAGGAGGGGTTTTCATTCTACTCTGACTGTCCTATGAGGCTATAGGAACCATGACCTTCAGTCTGGATAGTGCTGATTGGCCCTGTGCCGATGACATGCACCCTACCAAGAAAAAATACAAACTGAGCATGTGCAGAGTGACTTCAGGGGCTCTGTATTATCAGGAGATGGATTGGGGACAGTGGAAGGGGAGGATCAGAGAAAACAGGATCAAGCAGCCTTTTTTACACAATGCACAGGTATAACACCATAGGTTCCACAGTGAGTATAACAAGCATGCTTTACTTTATATACAGACTGATTTTAGGGTTGTGGTTTTAGTAACACTAAGTTGCATAAGAGGCTTGTGGGTTTCCTTGCATGAACTGTCCAATTAAAAATGTCCTTGGAAATCAAATCAGAGCTTTGACTGGGGCAGTCCATAACCCTCCATTTCTTCTTTGTGAGCCATTTATTGGTGCTTTGCTACTGTACATCAGATTATTATGTTGTAATGTTCATTTTCAGTTTAAACTTCAGCTTTTGGACAGATGGCCTCAAGCACACTTTGACATGGCGCAGAGAGTATAGTTGAGGTAATGACTGAGCTGTCCTGGCTCTGAAGCTGTAAAGTAACCCAAACCTTAACATTTCCACCACCATGCTTCACAAGAATGGGCTGCAGCCACAGGGTGGTACTGCAATAAAGATAATACGATTTTAATCATTGTTGGAGTAGTATGTGCCTAAAAAGTAAAAAAAAAAAAATCACCATGCTTCACAGTTGTTACGAGATGCTTCTCCTGGAATACTTCTTTGGATTACTTTTACTGTGACCAACCAACTTTATCTTTGACTGATGAGCCTTCAGTACATTGCAGAGGGCCTCTGTGTTTAATGGCAAAATTTTACATTTTGCTCCATTATTCTTTTTGTACAGCAAAAGGTGTTTTCTTAACAAACCTCTCTGATGAAGGTTGCATTATAGATGCATGCACTTTGACCCCAACTGTTTCAAGAGACACCTGAATGCCTCACAATGAATGAACTTCTTTAACATCAAGTTGTTTGAAATCTATGCTGCTTGTAAATGATTTTCCTTACAATAGAATGATTGATTTCAAATCACTTGGCACATTTTTTAAACCCCTTGCATCCACAGCTTTCTTTTTCAGGATATTAAAGAGCACTATTGAACTTGGCACGATGACACCACACATGTCAATAGTAAAAAACACCACACCCTTTATATCTGAGGTTTAAATAAGACAGGAGTCAACCAAATACTCCCTTAGGAGATTTTAATCATTAGGAGCTCTGGAATACCGGATTCCAATTTTAAGGATTTGAAGTGTTGGTGACAAATTTGTATTTTCATTAATTTAGATAATGAAATTACATACACCATGCCATTTGCATGTTAAAAGAAAAAGATCACCACTACTCCCGAACAGCCCAGGTAAATAAATGAAAAGGAGTGGCCTCAGCCTAAATATCTCCAAACCACAGACTCTGATGCATTTCAGCCCACCCACCGGGGCTTAGTCATGACTCAGAAGCAAACAAAGGGGGCTTGCAGGATGATTTTCCAGGAGGGGGAAGTCCTTCTGCCGGCTATTGTTGGGGGTCCTTTAAGAAGCATTTGTGCACTTAATCATTTTGGTAAATCAGCACGCAGCAAAGATACAGTAAGGGTGTGGTACAGGTGCAGTATAGGTGCTTGAAGATGCAGTAAAATGCATTTAACTTAGTGTCCTGGCTCCAGTAATTCAGTCTCTTCTAGCACTGTAAACAATGGCCAGTGAGCCCTCTCACCAGTCCCTGTGGTATGGCTGTGAATTCATAATGCCTCTGGAGATTCAGTAGCGGGAAGTGAAGGGTAAGAGGATGCTTCCCCTCCCTAAAGCAAAGGTGCAAATGTGATTGCTGCAGTCTATGCTGCTCTGCCTCAGGTGTCCTTGTTGATCTGGCCTCTCAGCAGTCTGGTCAGCATGCAGCAGATGTGCTGTCATCATTTCCTTTGGTGCAAAGAGCCTAGCTGAACAGTCTCAGAAAAGCAGCTCCACTGACCCAGTGCTTGACCCAGTGTATCTTTGGAATTATAGTGCAAAGGGTCCATAAGCTCCATAATATGGCTTATTTCCTTGACTTCAAATCCCATGATCCTCGGTGTTCTGCATATGAATCCATAGGTTTTTCTGGTTATAGTTCTCCCTGTACTTACTGAACAGAACAAAACATTCAGCATTAACAGCAGAAAGTGAGAGTAAAGGGAAATGCCTCCTCCACCTCCTCTGTAGTCCAGCACCTGGCACATTGCATATGCTTGCATGTACAGTATCTCACAAAAGTGAGTACACCCCCTCACATTTTTGTAAATATTTTATTATATATCTTTTCACATGACAACACTAAAGAAATTACACTTTGCTACACTGTAAAGTAGTGAGTGTACAGTTTGTATAACAGTGTAAATTTGCTGTACCCTCAAAATAACTCAACACACAACCATTAATGTCTAAACCGCTAAACAAAAGTGAGTACACCTCTAAGTGAAAATGTCCAAATTGGTCCCAAAGTGTCAATATTTTGTGTGGCCACCATTATTTTCCAGCACTGCCTTAACCCTCTTGGGCATGGAGTTCACCAGAGATTCACAGGTTGCCACTGGAGTCCTCTTCCACTCCTCCATGATGACATCACAAATCTGGTGGATGTTAGAGACCTTACGCTCCTCCAACTTCCATTTGAAGATGCCCCACAGATGCTCAATAGGGTTTAGGTCTGTTGACATGCTTGGCCAGTCCATCATCTTTACCCTCAGCTTCTTTAGCAAGGCAGTGGTTGTCTTGGAGGTGTGTTTGGGGTCATTATGCTGGAATACTGCCCTGCGGCCCGGTCTCCGAAGGGAGGGGATCATGCTCTGCTTCCGTATGTCACAGTACATGTTGGCATTCATGGTTCCCTCAATGAATTGTAGCTCCCCAGTGCCAGCAGCACTCATGTAACCCCAGACCATGACACTCCCACTACCATGCTTGATCGTAGGCAAGACAGACTTGTCTTTGTACTTCTCACCTGGTTGCCGCCACACACTCGTGACACCATCTGAACCAAAAAAGTTTATCTTGGTCTCATCAGACCAGAGGACATGGTTCCAGTAATCCATGTGGCAAGTCTGCTTGTCTTCAACAAACTGTTTGCGGGCTTTTCTTGTGCATCATCTTTAGAAGAGGCTTCCTTCTAGGATGACAGCCATGCAGACCAATTTGATGCAGTGTGCGGCATATGGTCTGAGCACTGACAGGCTGACTCCCCACCCCTTCAACCTCTGCAGCAATGCTGGCAGCACTCATACGTCTATTTCCCTAAGACAACCTCTGGATATGATGCTGAGCACGTGCACTCAACTTCTTTGGGTGACCATTACGAGGTCTGTTCTGTTAAACTGCTGTAATGTCTTGGCCACTGTGCTGCAGCTCAGATTCAGGGTCTTGGGAATCTTCTTATAGCCTAGGCCAGTGGCGGCTGGTGGGGGGCGCAAACAAACTGAAAAAGAAAAAACCCAAAACATCAATTGCTGCCACTGTGCCATTGAACGCAGCCACTGTGCCCATCAATTACCGCCACTGTGCCCATCAATTACCGCCACTGTGCCATCAAATGCTGCCACTGCACCAAACGCAGCCACTGTGCCCTATCAATTGCTGCCAGTGTGCCCATCAATTGCCGCTACTGTGCCCCATCAAATGCTTCCAGTGTGCCCATCAATAGCTGCTACTGTGCCCCATCAAATGCTACCAGTGTACCCATCAATAACGGCTAATGTGCCCCATCAGTTGCTGCCAGTGTGCCCATCAATAGTCACTACTGTGCCCCATCAATTGCTGCCAGTGTGCCCATCAATAGCCACGACTGTGCCCTATTAATTACTGCCAGCGTGCATCGCCCTGCACTTACCTGTCTCGCAGCGGGTCAGCAGCAGTGTCCTGCACGCTTCTCGATGTCTTCTACCGTCCTCTCTATCAGGTGTCCAATCACAGCACCTGACATTTCAGCCAATCAGGTGACAGGCAATAGACCCGAGCACCTGATTGGCTGAGAGGCGGTTCAGTGTTAGCACAGCTGAGTTGCACCTGCTGTTCACCTTTTTGGGCGCCTATTAGAGCCTACGGCTCTAATCAGGTGCTTCCAAAAAACACCCCCACTGCTGTAATTCAGGCGTCCGGCGCCCAAAAAGGGGCCGGACACCTGAATAGGGGGTGTCAGCAGCGACCATAGATAGATTCATGCATTCTTTTTTTCAAATCCAAGTTCTTTGCCATGAGGTGCCATTCACACCTGAGACGTTGTAACACTAACGAGTCACATGACACCGGGGAGGGAAAATGGCTAATTGGGGCCAATTTGGACACATTCACTTAGGGGTGTACTCACTTTTGTTGCCAGCGGTTTAGACATTAATGGTTGTGTGTTGAGTTATTTTGAGGGTACAGCAAATTTACAAGTTATACAAGCTGTACACTCACTACTTTACATTGTAGCAAAGTGTCATTTCTTCTGTGTTGTCACATGAAAAGATATAATAAAATATTTACAAAAATCTGAGGGGTGTACTCACTTTTGTGAGATACTGTATGTCTATCAAGTCCCAGCTACTGTATGTAAGATATCGCCCCTAAAATCCAATTGCTATATAGCTAATATAGCACTATTTTTGACATATAGTGCAATTCTTATACAACATTGAAAAATACAATGACAAATATTAAATATTTACCAAATTTATGATAAACAAACATTATAAAATCCACATATAATTCTGATTCTGTGCCTTGATTTGTTCCATATAATGATTGTCCTCTATTGGTGATTTCCCACACTCAAAGTGACAAATTTCATTTGCTACAGTCCTTTTTGAACAAAAACATGTAGTGATCCTTCTTTAAAAAATATCTTGTGTAATCCACCAAAACACTTCTATCTGCTGAACTGAAAACTCCAGGGAATGTCACTCATACCATGCGCTTAAAACACACTCAGTGGGTAAAAAACAACCCAATATTTAGCATCACCCTATATACTGAAGCCTCAGAACGATTGTCAGTCAGTCTAAGCCACAATTTTGCAAAAAAAGATGCATGAAACACTCTATACTTCCAATAAGACCTTAGCAAAGTTTTGGTTTTGGTTTAGTGGAGAGGGATTAGAACACCTGTCAGTTTTTATTGTGTCTTGTGTCTTCATATTTGTTCCGTTTGCCATTATTGAAAGTGAAATTAAAAATAAAATCTCAAATTTTGGGTTGCCCCCATAAAATTAAGGGGGGAAATCTTCTGGTGGGGACAATAGTCCCCTCAGGATTTTGAGGACAGACCAGGAGAGTATTTTAAAAAAAAATATTTTGTTTTATTGAAAGAGTATTTTAACAATAGAAACATTAAAATCAATGTAGGTACAAAATTGCAAACATGGCAGCAGCTGCCCTCTTAAATTGTGATGGGCTGATACACGTAGCTGTTTAGAATGATGCCTGACATGTTTCAGACTCATATGTCCTTCTTCATAGGCTCTATGTCATCTATAGCATACATGTTCTATAATAAACATATTTAAGCATTAATACAATGATACAATCAGATTGAGATTGTTTTTTAAAACTGGGATTGAATAACCATCTATACAGTAAATATGGCAAAGGAGGAGTATACTCACATGCCTGAGCTGTTCGCTGCTGAATACAAAGGGGGGGCGGCAGTGTGGATAAAGCCTGCACAGTTGCTGCCTTGCAGTGCAGAGCTATGGATGTGTGGCTGATGTATTGGGCCAAAGGTGTGGAAGGTAAGGGCTGGGCAAACCCACATTGACTAAAAATAAAAAAGAAGAATTGCGCTAGGTGCGTGATAAATGTGAAAAATTGGAAAATTATATAAAAGGGGCTGTGAAAGATATCCTGCAGGTGAACACTATAACCCCAATACAGGGCACAAAAAGGTATAGATAAAAATAGTGCAGTGCCAGATAAATACTACGAGTATGATATGTGTAATGATAATGTATACAGTATATAACAATAGTGATCAATAATCCAGTGCAAAAATGAAAAGTCAAGTGAAAAAAAATAGTCCATATATAATTACTCCATTGGCAATAAACATGCATATAAAAACACAAAAAATTAGTGACAAAAACAATTCATAAATGAAAATATCCAAAAGGAAGAATTCCAATGCGTGACCAGGGTCTATGTTTTCCACCACTTGTGATGTCCATCACCTTTCAATAGAAACAATGGAGGCTTACCAGAAAGCCTGCGACCGCCCTTACTCAGAGGGGTCTAAAGAGGCTTAGTAGAGCAATAAGAATGCTGCTAGGAACTCCCAGACTTCCTACACAGGGGACCGGTCAGCTTCAATGAAGATCATCCTCAATGGCGCACTTCCAGGAGACAATCGCTATACACCAATGGGCGTGCGCTTCCATGGACCAGGCATGAGCATCCAGTGGATTACCCAAACGGAGGGAAAAAGGAAACTCCAATAGTGCAGAGATTCCTAGTGAATCCAGTGTTGTCCTGCTGCGAGCCACTGTTCAGGTCGTGCAACCCTGATCCTGTGCTGCCATCATGGTGAAACCATCTGCCTCATCGGTCATAGCTGAGTCGGGTGCTTAGTGCAACCTGTACTCAGCTGTTTGCAATAGCCTTACTGGCTATGTAAACTTCCGGCCAGCAGCAGCACTCACATTGCTGGTGCTTGCTGCTGGGACCCACCGACCTGTGCATACTCTTGTACATGGTGAGCTTTGACTTTGATTACTCTTATACCTTGTATACACTACTAGTCTCTGACTCTAATAAATACGCCATGCATTTACTATTTTCTCCTGTCCTTTTGTCTTCACATAGACAGGAAGTCATAGGTTGAACTTTTGTATCTGCTGGCCGACCTTATGCTGATGGGAGTAGTCACTCCAGTCAGCGGGAGTTCTTGCAGTCAATGTGGGTTTGCCTAGCCCTTACCTTCCACACCTTTGGCCCAATACATCAGCCACACATCCTTAACTCCGCACCGCAAGGCAGCAACTGTGCAGGATTTATCCACACTGCCGCTCCCCCTTTGTATTCAGCAGCGAACAGCTCAGGCATGTGAGTATACTCCTCCTTTGCCATATTTACTGTGTAGATGGTTATTCAATCCCTGTTTTAAAAAACTATCTCAATCTGATTGTATCATTGTATTAATGCTTAAATATGTTATTATAGAACATGTATGCTATAGATGGCATAGAGCCTATGAAGGACATATGAGTCTGAAACATGTCAGGCATCATTCTAAACAGCTACGTGTATCAACCCATCACAATTTAAGAGGGCAGCTGCTGCCATGTTTGCAAATTTGTACCTACATTTATTTTAATGTTTCTATTGTTAAAATACTCTTTCAATAAAATAAAATATATTTTTTAAAATACTCTCCTGGTCTGTCCTCAAAATCCTGAGGGGTCATGCTGTGCCTCGAGCACTAGGCTTCCTTTGTCTATTTTGAAACTTTGGACTCCATGTCTTTATAGAATGTCAAGTAGAACATTGTTCTACTCACTGCAGTTATTTTGGCTTGGCAAGTTTCTGGAGCTCTTAGTCAAGAGGAAAGGTGTGATTTTTCCTAACGGTGGTGTATCATTCATGTGTGTAGTGTGTACAAGGGATAAGGCCCCAAGAGAAACGGTGCCCACTGTGCTCTGACCCACACTGCACCCAAAAGGAGGAGAGATGTCTCAGGCGCTGCAGCTGCACCTGTCACTTCCCGCTGCTCGGCTATTGTCACAAGATCTGACTCAACTCACACACCAATCCTCTTAGTTTCCAGATGCTGCAGGCAGCTGTCTGGGGACAGGCTCAGCATCACTGGGGGGGTGAAGCATTGTGGTAATCCTAACCACCAGGATCCTGGGAGAAAGGAAATCTCCCATGCCACTAAATTGATGCCTGTGAATTTAGGGAGGGGGAATTGTGCAAACTAACCTGGGAAGTGTCTTGATTGTACTGGGGACAAACTGCTGCCCCCAATATAATGTATCCTGCTGACACCCAAGTAATGTGCTCGGCTGCCACCCCATGTAATGTGCCCTCTTCCCCCTTCATGTAATATGCCCTTCATGTAATGTGCCCTGCTGTACCCTCCATGTAATGTTCCCTCCATGTAAAGTGCTTTGCTATGCCCCCCGATAGCTCTGCCTGACACGTTTCCCCATACAAGGGGTCATCTTGGATTGGAGGCTGATCCCAGATGACACCTTGTATGGGGAAATGTGTTGGGTGGAGCTAGCAGTATGACATCAGTGTGCACGGGCATGTTGGGAGACATTGCTTGAATACGCTTCATGCTTTGTAAGTGCAATACTTTTTTACTCAATAAACCTTTTAACTACAGTATAGCTATACGAGTTCTCTTCCTTACTTTTGATATATGTGCATGCCAGAGTTTGCTGGTGGAGTCCAGACTAAGTACTATTCTTTCACGCAGGGATACCATGGCCGGAGGTGGCTTACATAGTCGCTGAGTCCAGACAGTAAGCATGTCGGTTCGCTAAAGTGAAACACACTAAAACGTTGATGATCTCCCTTTGAGAGATCATATCCATCTGGTAAGCAGCCTCTTTGGCTTAAGAAGCATGTCTGACACTGAAGCACCTGTTATGATTTTAGCACAAAGCACTTTTTTGTTTTAGCACCTGGATGGACTTTTTTGAATCATGCAATTTTTTACTTTGAATATACAAATTGATATTCAGTTATTTCTATATTCTTGCTTTTTTTTTTTACACTTTGCACTTTCATTTTGTTTTTGGGCATTTGATTTGCATGATTTTGTACCCATGAATTGTTAATTGATTAGCACCTTATCACTTTGTATTTTTCACATGCTCAGAGAAATTTTTAGATATTGCAGGTCACTTGAATGTAAATACTCACCAATTGTAATAAAAGTGACATTTAAAGAGATAGGACATTCCTTTTTTTAAGTTAATGTAGGTCCTGTATTTAGGAACCTGTTTAGTGCAGCAGTCTTGCTCCAATAGTGGCTGAGCGCGAGTTCCAAATTGTATAAATAAAATACGTTTTCATTCCAGATGCTTCACCAAATCAGCACAATTTCCCTCCACTCTATATTATTGAAATATGGGGGAGGCAAAACCCTTTAAGCTGTTTCAATGGGGCTGTCCACTAGGGTCTTATGGGAGGAGCCTTACCCATCTGTTCTGACATTGCGAGGCAGCTGAAAAAGAATTGGGGTATTTGTTTTGAATTTTACGTAATATATTTATTACACACCATAGGTATGTGACAGACAAAACCCAAGTACTAAGCCCCACTGACTCAGTGACAGTTTAGTGTCAACAGGGTCAGCAATGGATGGGGCAGGGAAGAGATGTGCAGGGAGTAGGTGGAGCTTCAAGTCATATAGAAACCTGGAAAAGATGAAGGCTGCAGGCCAGGATGAACAGTTCTGCCTGCAGCTTGACATGCAACAGCTTGCTGATCATCTGATTGGGATGTAGGGATAGAATGTGATTGTTGTATGTGCCAAGAACAGCATGGTGGGGTTTGCTTCCAGTAATGGGAAGACTATTGGGGTGTTCTCTCTATATGTGAAATATTTTAGACTGCTATTTTTTTAAATGTGCAGTACCTTACATACTCCAAGATATTCCACTTGGAAGAATGTGCTTTATTTTATATATAGTCCATAACACTAGTCATCACAGTATTGTTATATTAATAGTCAGACATTATTCCTAGAATTGGAATTCTGAACTCAACCTTTTTGTTTGTTTTTGTTTTTTTTAAACCTTTCCCTTTGTAACTCTCAAACTATATAATTTGCCTTTTATATATAGCAAATAAGACAAAATGTCACACACAGTTAAAAATCCAGCCACTATCACACAGGACAAGGCAAAGAGGGATTGGAACCATATACTCATAGAAGAATATAGAATGATACTAGTTTGTAACAAAAGCTTATTGAACAGGAAAAGAAAATCAAAATCCTGTGGTGTGTTTCACGTCAAACCTGCTCCTTTCAGACACCATGCGTGAAGCAACCAGGAAGGCTTTAAATAGCCATCTTGAGAAAGCGTGAATGGATAAAAATATGTGCACTTTATTAAAGACCGGACACAGCCTTATTAAAGCACATCTAAACCTAAAAGAAAAACATGTACAGTCCTGTAGGTAACACAATAAAATTGCAAAAATGCAACATTTTGTGCATGAAATATCCATTTTGTAGATAAATATATAAGAAAAAAAAAACTGGTCCTCAGCACCTTCTGGTAGCATGCAGCTTAGACAGCCTACCATTTTCTAGATTGTGGGAATTGGATGTTCTCCTCCTTCTTGGCCTCAGAAGAAACAATCCTAAATAAATATTTGTATCCCTTCTAATTTTTACGGATATTTGCACTACTGAATTTTATGGATAATCCAAAATAGAGTTACATTGTTTTTAGCAAATACGAGTACGTTAGCAGAAAGAGGTTTTCTCAGCAATCATATCTGTATTGTAACTAGAAAAAGCACAGAAAAGGACATCAAAATATTATCAATGTGTTGTCTGGTGAGTCTTAGTGGAGTCAAATGACAGTGATAATGTACAAGCTTGAAGTGTATAATATACAGCAGTGTAAAACCTGTAGCACAGTGGAGTATACAGTGCCTTAAAAAAGTATTCATACCACTTTAAATTTTCCACATTTTGTCATGTTACAACCAAAAACGTAAATGTATTTTATTGGGATTTTATGTGATAGACTAACACAAAGTGGCACATAATTATGAAGTTGAAGGAAAATTATAAATGGTTTTCAAAATTGTTTACAAATCAATATGTGAAAAGTGTGGCGTGCATTTGTATTCAGCCCCCGAGTCAATACTTTGTAGAACCACCTTTCGCTGCAATTACAGCTGCAAGTCTTTTTGGGGATGTTTCTACCAGCTTTGCACATCTAGAGTGACATTTTTGCCCATTCTTCTTTGCAAAATAGCTTAAGCTCTGTCAGATTGGATGGAGAACATCTGAACAGTCATTTTAAAGTCTTGCCACAGATTCCCAATTGGATTTAGGTCTGGACTTTGACTGGGCCATTCTAAACACATGAATATGCTTTGATCTAATCTATTCCATTGTAGCTCTGGCTGTATGTGTAGGGCCGTTATCCTGCTGGAAGGTGAACCTCCGCCCCTGTCTTTTGCAGACTCTAACAGGTTCTCTTCTAAGATTGCCCTGTATTTGGCTCCATCCATCTTCCCATCAACTCTGGCCAGCTTCCCTGTCCCTGCTGAAGAAAAGCATCTCCACTAAATGCTGCTGCCACCACCATGTTTCACAGTGGGGATGGTGTGTACAGGGTGATGTCCAGTCTTAGTTTTCTGCCATGCATAGCATTTTGCTTTTAAGCCAAAAATTTCCATTTTGGTCTCATCTGACCAGAGCACCTTCTTCCACGTTTTCTGTGTCCCCCACATGGCTTCACGCAAACTGCAAATGGGAATTTTTATGACTTTCTTTCAACAATGGCTTTCTTCTTGCCACTCTTCCATAAAGGCCAGATTTGTGGAGTGCACGACTAATAGGTGTGCTGTGGACAGATTCTCCCACCTGAGCTGTGGACCTCTGCAGCTCCTCCAGAGTTACCATGCGCTCTTTGCCCGGGTCTGTCAGTTTAGGTGGACGGCCATGTCTTGGTAGGTTTGTATTTGTGCCATACTCATTCCAATTTTGGGTAATAGATTGAACAGTGCTCTGTGAGATATTCAAAGCTTGGGGGTTTTTTGTAACCAGCCCTGCTTTAAACTTCTCCACAACTTTATCCCTGACCTATCTGGTGTGTTCTTTGGCCTTCATGATGCGGTTTGTTCACTATGGTTCTCTAACAGACCTCTGAGGGCTTCACAGAACAGCTGCATTTATGCTGAGATTAAATTACACACAGGTGGACGCTATTTACTAATTACGTGACTTCTGAAGGAAATTGGTTTCACTAGGTTTTAGTTAGGAGTAAATGGGGTGGAATATAAATGCATGCCACACTTTTCAGATTTTTATGTGTACAAAATTTGGAAAACCATTTATCATTTTCCTTCCACTTCACAATTTTGTGTCACTTTGTGTTGGTCTATCACATACAATCCCAATAAAATACATTTACGTTTTTGATTGTAACATGACAAAATGTGAAAAATGTTGAGGGGTATGAATACTTTTTCAAGGCACTGTATATTGCACAGCACATTGAACAGAGTCAAGTGGTGTGAAGCATATACTAAACAGAGTGGATAGAGTTGAAAGGTGTAAAGCCATTATTGTAAAGCACAGTGGACAGGGTAAAGTGGTATAAAGGATATAGCATACAGCAGAGTGTAAAACATGGAAGGATATGAAGCATATAGTGTACAGCACAGTATACAGAGTATCAGTGTAGAGCATATATTGGACAGCACAGCGTACAGAGTATATCTATTTTGCAGCAAAGTGTACAGACCAGAGCAGTAGGCAGTACAGAATATGCAGCACACTATACAGAATTAAGCAATGTGAAGTATATAACGTACAGCACAGTGGATATAGTAAAGTGATGGGGAATGCATAATGTACATCACAGTCTACAGAGTAAAGCAGTGTGAAATATATTATGTACAGCACAGTGTAGAGAGTACCCTCATTCACACGTAGAGTTGAGGGTTGGTAAAACCCTGTGGTTGAGTTTACCGCTCCCAATCCTTACCCCTTTAGATGCTAAGGCAGCAACCAAAAGGTGTACACATGCTGCAGCAGGAATTAAGCCCCCTGTTGCTTTTGGTGGATGCTACCGTCTGCCAATCATGACCCATTAAAGTAAATGGGGCCACTCTACAAGCGCCCCACAACTGCATGCTTTTGCGGGGTCCAAGGGGTTAAAGCAGGTGGTGAGAAAGCAACACAACGCTGCCTGCCTTTTTTAACCCCTTGTTTGCTGCACTGCATAAGGTTGCAGGGCATTTGCACAGTGGCCTCATTCACTTGCATGAGTCATGCTCCAGCTGTAACAGCGACATGTGTACACCCCTGGCCACTGCAGCTAAAGGGGGTGCAGCTGGGGTGGGAGTAGAAAAAAAACACTTAACTATGGGGTTTTGCCCCCCCCCCAACTGCCAATGTAAACAAACCCTTAAGAAAAAGATTCCGGATGGCTGCACTCCCAAAATCATTTTATTGACTTTTCATATGACAAGTGGTTGACAGATGGAGCAGGGGACAAAAAGGTAGATGCGTTTCGTGCAAATGTTAGCATTTAGTCATTACCTATTGGAACTAGTCACCACAATCACCTATATAATGCTCTAATGTGTCATCATTAGGTTACAGGTGAACTAACCAATTAAAATTAGTACTCAGCTGGTGTCACAAAGAAAACCTGGCTAGAGTACAAGGTACTTACACTTAAATCTGATGTAAAGCGTTTGGTCCAAATCCACTGCCAGAGAAAATCTGATACACCAATTAAACACGGAGAAAACTCGACACATCGGTCAAAATCACTGTATAGTTACAACAACATACACAAAATAATAGACAACATGTATATATGTATACACACAATGAAGTTGATGTTAAGAACAAATGATTTTAAAAATAAAGTGTTAGAACATCATGAGGACCGATACTGGGCATACAGAAAAAAGAAACCAAGTATTTCTACCAGGATTCAAAAGATGGCTACTTTCGCAACAGAAAGTCTAGGTCAGAATTGGTTCTATTAAAATTACAAAATGTATTGATGCCAGTATAGGCACAAGCTACATTAACTGGTATAAAAGCACATATAACTTCATACATCATACTTTTGAGGGATCACCCAAAAAGAAAATGATGCTTAAAGACACACAAAAGGCAAGAAAAACACATATACACAAAAATACACACAGACAAAAAACCCCCCAAAAAAACACAGAAAATCCGGACACCAGCTTATTTACATTCACAGGGAAACTGCCAAGCGAAAAAAATCGCATTGTTTCAAAAAGCATATTAGAATGGTTAAAACCATATTCTATTGAGGAAAAATATCTTACAGGTTCCCTGTGAATGGCCCCCGGGGGAAGGGATAGAAAATTATTTTCCCTTAGAACAAAAATTGAAAATTCAGTATAAAGATAACAGTATGGATCTCACTGGCTGACTTGTGGTTTAGAAACTAACGCTGATTTAATCACAAAAGAAGAGTGTCCTTGAGTTGCCAAACATTACATTCTCAGGTGAGCAAACTATTGGCCATTGAAAGATGCCCTTCTGAATGGTAGTCAAATTGACATGGTGGTATGGGTGCAGGAGCTGGTTGACACATTCACTTTAAATAGGGTGTAAAAAGTCATGTCCCGTAACACAGAATGCAGCCATAATGCAACAAACAGCAAACAGCTGATGATGGCTTCAATGGCTTCAGTATACTGGTTGATGATTTTTAAAAGGTCTAATAGCGTTACAACTAGATAGTCAAGCCATGGCTTCAATATACAGTCTTTTACCAATAGATACTGTCTAGTAGTTTAAGGGAAACAGGCAATGGAGTGTGTCAATACGTTACCACCCTGTGGATTATCGTGGTTGCTGTGTCCCTTTCACAATCTTGCACGGGCTCGGTCAGTGCTGTAGCAGTACCTCCATAGCGGCTCTTGTGCTAAGGGACAAGCCAGTCCTTACCACTTATGTGATTCACACACAGCGTGTTGTTCGGGTGGATGTAAAACAAGTGTCTCCGATCCTGCGGTTCAGCTTGAAAGGGGCATAGCGTAAGCTGGCGGTCACGTGACGCCAGCTTGCGCTATGCCCCTTTCAAGCTGAACCGCGGGATTGGAGACGCTTGTTTTACATCCACCCGAAGAACACGCTGTGCGTGACTCACACGATAAGTGGTAAGGACACAGAGATAGAATTCATAATTCAGCATTTGTGCTCACAGGAAAAGGTAGTTGCAAGGTCATTGTTTTTATAAGACAAGGAGTAATTTATTGGTTGATACAGGATCTACTCTTAATTTTAGAAATTCTAACTGGATGTTAATTCTTTGGTTTTTAATGGATACTTATGGTTACTGTGAATCAGTATTGCTTAATCTTTATATTGTGGCTGTATCAATGACAGGTATTAGCACCTTCAAAGTATCATTTTGTATAATAGATGGCAAAAGGAGTTACAGACAAAGGCAAGACCATTTATACAGTGATGCATCTCTTTTTGAATATTATGGCACATTCCCCACAATTGAACATGACGGCATGCACAATCCAGTCGGCTTTACTGTATATCCTTGCAAGTGTTGTAGTACCAGCAGAGATCTGCCAGGCAGCCAGACAGACCCATGTGATATTTCTTTATTTGCATACTATATGGACTGCGTATTATTATTATTTTTTTTTAAACAGTGCAAGATGTCAGATTGGGACAGTGCAATTTTCTACATCTGATTTCAGTTTACAAGGCATAACCGTGACACACTGGACTTGATTTACTTAAACTGGACGGTGCAAAATCTGGTGTAGCTCTGCATAGTAACTGATCAGCTTTCTGGCTTTTTGTCAAAGCTTTATTAAACAAGCTGAAGTTAGAAGTGGATTGGCTACCATGCACAGCTGCACCAGATTTTGCACCAACCTCATTGACTTGTTGAACTATGCAATTTTATTGCCGTTACTTGTATTCAATTTAACATTAATAAAATTAGAAGAAAAGGCAAAAAATAAAGAAGTAGTTTATATGTGGAAAAACGCCATTCATATTTAGAGGCCATATATATCATGTGACCCAACGACAGACCGCATCTCCATAGAAATTTAGAAAGGGAGCAAATCAGAAGAGTTTGCAGTGTTGGCTGTCTGGCTCTGACTGATGACTGAGAAGCTTACAACATCAAGGTTTTATTTTCAGTCTTGACTGATTAAAACTTTTAAACACAATTTCAAGTCAGAGTAAATATTTGAGTACAGCCCGTTATAGCCCTTTATTTGTAATAACATACAATGTTTCAGGATAAGCTTTCCAGGTATTTCCTCTTCTTCAAGGTCCAAGCAGTACTAATACCTTGGACCTTGAAGAAGGGGACATACCCCGAAAGCTTGTCCTGAAAAACTGTACGTTTGTGCAAATTAAAAAAAAGGATCATAAACAGTTGTTTCTGTCACACTAATACAGCTACAGTCACCTCAAGTCAGAGTAAAAAACTACATCTAGGAGTTGATATTTTGAACTAATTCACCTTAAAAGATTTGAGAATAAACAGATTTTGAAAATATTCAACATTTGTAAAGTCTAACATTTAACAATCTTGATCGATGCAATACCAAAGTAGGCTGAAACTGAAAACCTAACCATTTTAAAAAATTTCCTTGCTAAAATTTTTCCTTGTCAAAAGAAGTTTATTGAGTATACAATGTTATAAAGATACATAAAGTAAGTTTACAAGGATCTATAAAGTAAGCTCATTGTTTTACAGTAGGGTTTATATAGGTAAATATCATGAAATTTCAAATATTAAACATTGGGTTCACGTAAACCTAAATTAAAGATATATATCATTTCCTTAGTTACTTTTGTAGGTATTTAAATGATTTATACCTACTATACATATTGTTTACAAGTAGAGTGTATATAGGTCAAATAAATTCTGATAATGAGCTTTAATCGTAAGGTGGAGAAAAGGAAAGAGAAAGAAGAAAAAGGGTTGAAAGGTAGAGGTATGGTCCACAAGGTTGTCCAGCTCGTCAGTTTATTATTCTTTTTAGTTCTCTTTGAAGCCTTAGAATGGGTGTCTCTGTAAGTCATTTAATCTGTTACCATGGCAACAGGACAGAGTCATTGAAGTTTGACAGGAACTGTTGTTTTATCCAAGGATGCCAAAGTTTTTCAAATTTTGGAATTTGATTTTGATCGATGGCTACCATCTTAGCATGGGACATTGTATTATTCATTCTGTGAATTGTTTCTGCTAGTACCAATGTAGGAGAGTTCCATGCCTTGGCCACTGTTTGTTTTGCAGCCGTTATTAGTTGGATCATAAGTTTGAATTGAGAGAGTGTTAACCATTCCGGTTTTAGATTAAGTAAAGTTAAATATGGATCTGGTTGTATTATTTTTTTAAATATTTTAGATGCAATCACAAAGACTTCCTTCCAGAAGGTTTGGATTACTGGGCACGTCCACCATATGTGTAAATATGTGCCTATTTCTGGGCATCCTCGAAAACAAAGAGTTGAGGTATTAGGTGAATATTTTGCCACTCTAGCGGGTACAAGGTACCAGCGAGTTAGGACTTTATAATTTGTCTCCAGTGCTAAGATGTTGGGTGAAGATGACTTAGATGTGAGCCATATGTTAGACCAGTCCGTGTCTTTTAAAGTTCGTCCCAGGTCCTCCTCCCACCTCTGAACGTAAGAGGGTCTATTAAGATTTGCTACTCCATATAATTGATTATAAAGTGATGAAATTGTACCTTTAGCAAATGGATCTTTTGTACAGATTGATTCAAAAATGGATAATTGGGATAATGGTGTATCCCCCTTTAGGAATGGTGTATAGAAATTTTTGATTTGGAGATATCTAAATATCTCAGAGTTTGGTAGATCATATTTTTCTCTAAGCGATGGGAATGAAAGGAATGATTTAGATGCTATGAAGTCATTTAGTGTCTAAATGCCTGATGTTGTCCAAGCTTTAAAAGAATTTGGGTAGATCCATGCCGGATAAAAGGCCGGATTTCTGATAAAAGAAAGGAGAGGATTGTGTGGAGATTGTAACTGATATTTGGTTTTTAGTTTATCCCAGAGAGATAAGAAGTGTTTAGTTATGGGATTATGAATTTTAAAGCGGTCTTTAGGATCAAGCCATAATAAATTTGATATTAATAGAGGGTCATTTTCTGAAGCCTCTATAAATACCCATAATGGGATTTCCTGTTTTGCATGGTATTTAGACAGACTGGCCAAATGTGCTGCTCTGTAGTAGTTAGTAAAATTAGGGTATCCCAGGCCTCCTTTATTTTTGGGAAGATGTAGTGTGTGTATAGGTATACGTGGTTTAGAAGAGCCCCATATAAACGAAGTTGCTCTTTTTTGTACTATTCTCAAAAAATAGGAAGGAATTGGAATAGGGAGGACTCTGAATAGATAAAGCAATTTGGGTAGAATAGTCATTTTGATTGCATTAATCTTCCTTATCCAGGATAAAGGAAGTTGCGACCATTGTTTTATTAGATTTGTGATCTGTCTTAATACAGGAGGATAATTGGTTGAGAATAAGTCAGAATGAGATGCTGTTAAATAAATTCCAAGATATGGGATTGATTTTTCTGCCCATGTGAATGGGAGTGCAGCCCTAGCCGGGATCAATTCCATGTTTGTGAGTGAAATATTAAGCACTAGGCATTTCTTAGGATTAATCATAAGGCCGGATAGGGCTGCAAATCCATCAAGAGCTGGTATTAAGTTAGGACCAGAGACCTGTGGTGATGATAGAAAAAGTAATATATCGTCTGCAAATATACATAATTTGTGTGTAATACCTCCTACTTCAATGCCAGTTATAGTTTGGTTTGTTCTGATGTATTGGGCCATGGGTTCGAGTATAAGGGGAAATAATAAGGGAGATAATGGGCAACCCTGTCGGGTACCTCTTTCGATATTAAAGGCTTCAGATTTGTATCCAGCATATTTTATATAGGCTTTGGGTTTATTACATAATGCTTTGATCCATGTTAAAAAGTGGGGTCCAAAACCCCATTTTTGTAATGAATATTGCATATATTGCCAGGATACTGTGTCAAATGCCCTCTTAATATCGAGAGATAGAAAACAAAGGGATTTTCCGTTTTTTAGCAATATGTGCCAATAACACTGCCCTGCGTATATTATCGCCTGCCTGTCTATTTGGCATGAAGCCTACTTGATCTCTATGTATTAATTTTCCTATAATGCTATTGAGGCGTTTTGCTATTATTTTTGCTAATAATTTAATATCGAGGTTTAACAGAGAGATAGGCCGATAATTCACACAGGAAGTATCATCAGAAAGGGGTTTTGGGATCATACAAACAATTGCCATTAGTGTTTCTTGCCGAAAAGAATGTCCATCTAGAAGTTTGTTAAAAGTTTCAGTGAGAATGGGAGAGAGTATTTCTGAGAATGTTTTATAGTATAAAGCCGAGTAGCCGTCTGGGCCTGGTCTTTTGTTAAGTTTTAGGTCTTTTATGGCGTTAGCAACTTCATCTATAGTTATAGGCTCATCCAAACTGCTTTTTTGATTCTGAGATAACTCAGGTAAGGTTATTTTTGAGAAGAAGGATTCAGCTTCTGTAGGATTAAATTCATTGTTTGTCTTGTATAAAGTTGCGAGATGTGAGTGAAATTTATGGACTATTTTAACTGGATTACAAGTGTAAACATTTTTTGATAATTTCAAACGTATTGGTTTGAAAGATTTGTTAGTTGAATTTAATGCCCGAGCCAAATATGTACCTGGTTTGTTTGTATTCATGTAGAAATTGTGTTTGGAGCGTTTGAGGGATTTATCGACTGACTCAGTGAGAAATAGATCGTATTCCAATCTAGATTTTTCCAGATGAGATTTTGTACTCTGAGATGGATTATCTTGAAATGATATGTAGGCTGCATTTAAATTGAGTTCTAGTTTTTTTGCTAGATTTTTGCATTCCCGTTTAAATAGTGCCATTTGTCTTTGTATTGTACCACGCAAGACAGGCTTATGAGCTTCCCACAGTGTTATTGGGGAGATGTCTGTTGTATTATTAATTGATATGTATTCCTTTAAAGCTTGTTCAATGGCCATCTGATGTAGTGGGTGTTTGAGCATTATGTCCGGTAAGTACCACGTTGGGTCATGCGCTTTTGGTATGGCTGAGGCTATAGTAGTGTATACTGCATTATGGTCAGACCACGGAATCGGAATTATATCGGATGCAATAATTTCTGGTATCATTCCTATTGTTAGAAAAATATGATCTATTCTGGTGAAGGTTTGATGAGGGTGCGAGAAATAAGTGAATTTCTTTTTCATTGGGTTACTTTCTCTCCATGAATCTACCAGATTGTATTTGGAAAGAAGTTGAGAAAAAGGTAATCTAGAGGTTATTTTGGATGGTGTAAAAGGTGATTTATCTAGAAATGGGAGGAGGACCTGGTTCGAATCCCCACACATTATCACTGTTCCTATTTTGTGTGTATTAATCACTTGTAATATATGTGAGAGGAATGGTGTAGGTTGTTTGTTAGGAGCGTAGTAGGAAATCACCGTGATTGTTGTATCCATTATATAACCCATGAGTATCAGGTATCTACCTTCTGGGTCTTTAATTTCTGATAATAAGGTGAATGGTGTGGATCGGTGAAATGCAATTAGAGTTCCCCTTTGCTTGGAACAGGCAGAAGCCGTGTAAATTTGTTGATAAAAAGGAGAAATATATTTTGGAGTAGAATTTTTGGTGAAGTGTGTTTCTTGGAGGCATACTATGAGCCTTCTTGTTATGGAAAGTACGGAAGGCTTTGGTCCTTTTTTGAGGGACATTTATTCCCTGAACATTCAGGGAAAGTATATTCAGTGGTGCCATGGCAATAGATCAAATAGTTTTGACTTACTTTTTGTTATGCAGAGCTGACTGCGCAGATCAACCTGTGTGGACTGAAGAGATGAATAGATAGAAAAGAAACCAGTGAATTCTGGAGAAAAGAGTAAACAAAAAACATATGAGATTAGATGATACATTGTATAAATTATTTTTTGCAAGTAATCACAATTTACCCGTGAAAGAGAATAAATATCTCTCTCAGGGGAATAAGTGCCTTCGTCACACTCCCACATAATATGGTTGGGAGAATGAGGAGGGCTAATGGGGGTACACGGATCTTCCGCTTACAGGAGAGAAGTGCTATGTCAAAAGACATCAAAATGATGTTTCATTAATTGGAGTGCAGAATATAGTTTTTGTTGAAATTATTTATTCCAGGGTGGTTGTATATGGTTAGTCTTGCCCTAGGCTAAATAATTCAGTTAGAAAGGTACTGTTAATAACTTTGGTATTGATGAAGATAGTTTGAATTATTTTGGGATTTTAACCCTTTTAGAGTAAACAATTACATATTTTATTCATATGCAACTGTTTAGATATGTTAACTCATAAAATTGAGGTTGTATTGCTTCAGATTAGAATAAATAAAAACATAATTCTAAGAACTAGTTAGGTAATAATATATTTGTTTTAAGAAAAGAAAGAAAAAGCTTCCATTACTTCTGGATTATTGAACATATTTGTCCTAAAAAGTAATAAATCTATTGTTATTACCTGATAATATATAACTGAACAAGAATTTCCTTATTTCACTTATATATTCTAAGGCTATATGAATCAGAAGTAATAAGAAATATAACTGGAATGTAACATGATCCCACACAGTGTGTGACTATCAGAATGCAGTTACATTCAGTTATAAATATAGGTTTTTTATAGAGAACCATCTCTTAGTATAATAAATGAAGAGATATCAGGAATTAGGATGTCAGTCCATTGAATCTTCTTGGTCCATGGATGATGTGGCATAACGGCCTCTTTTGTGAGAATGATGATTCCCATTTTGTTCTGAAATTTTCTGGGTGCTGCCTGAAGGTGAAGATGATGCCATTCTTCTGCGTGTGGGAGTGTTGCTGCTTGTGGGTTCTGTCAGATTTAATTTTAAAAGGGTTTGTTGTAGTTCATCTGCTGATCTGCTTCTGTAAATTGTACCTTGGTAGTTAAATCTGACTGAAAAGGGGAAGCCCCATTGATACATAATGTTGTGGCGTTGTAGTTCCATTAGTTGGGGTTTCATGGATCGTCTTTTAGTAATAGTAAGTTGGGATAGGTCAGCAAAAATTTGATAATTGTGTCCTTGAAAATTAAGTTCCTTTTTTTCTCTTGCAGCAATTAGTATTTGTTCTTTCGTTCTGTAATAATGAAATTTTGTGATTATATCACGTGGGGGTCCATCTTTCTTTTTGGCTGTGAGGGCTCTGTGTACTCTGTCCAGTTCTAAACGTTCAACAGGGATATCTGGCTTTAGTTCTTGTAATAGAGCAGTAATAGTAGATTGCAGGTCTGTCACAGTTTCAGGTATTCCCCTTATGCGCAAGTTTGAACGTCTGGCTCTATTTTCGTAATCTTCGAGCTTAGTTTGAAGTATTAAATTCTCTTTTTTTAATTGTTCCAATTCTGTTATATTTTCTTGGGTTGTAATTTCAATTTCATCCATTTTTATTTCTAAGGCTGCGGTGCAGTTTCCCAGCTCTCTTATTTCTTTGGTTAGGCTTTTTGTTATTTGGTCTGAGGTTTGTTTTAAAGCCTTATGAAGCATCTTTTCAAATTGTAATAATATTACTGGGGATACTGAGGAGGCTTGTGGAGAAGTTTGTGAGAGGATTTGTTCTGTATCTGACTCAAATGGAGAGTCTTGCTGTGACATTTTCTGTCTGTGAGAGCGCCCTGATGCTGTATCTTGTGAGGTGACTGGAGCTGCTTCAGCTGCAGTGAGTGCATGTGAGCTCTTTGTGAGGTGATTTTTATTTCTGCCACGGTTTCCTCCCAGTACCATATTTCCTGCCCAAACTTTCACAGTTTGTTCCCTGGGGCAAAAAGGTTCAAATGGATACCTTTTGAGCCTGCAGGCTCCGCTTTGTCCTTCTCTTTTCTCCTCAGCGGTGTGGAGCTCTAACAATGCATGTCTGCTCTGCTAGGCTCCGCCTCCTGCCTCCTTGCTAAAATTTTAACAATAAACTAGAATACCCAAAGTATACTGTTTGAATGAAGCCAAAATCCAGCCCACTTTGTATTGCTTACATACTTAAAAAAAAAAAAGAAAGAAAGAAAGAAAGAAAAAAAAAAAAAAAAAAAAAAAAAAAAAAGAAGCAAATTCTCTTAGTGTTCAAGACCAGCAATAAGGTGCAACGTAAGAAAGCCTAGCCAGCTTTTAAATATAAATGATCAAATATATACAGTATATTATAGAAACTGAATAAAAACTGCACTAATAAAACCTAATTTTGCCAATGCATCTGTCCAGTTTGTTAATTTATAAATTAGCAATCTGTAGTTCCATTTTAAGTTAATAGTGCAGACTGCCAAGCAATGAAGAATAAGCAGCCGATTCTCTTTTGTGACTGAATAAGATAGATCTTTAAACTCATGATATTGATTTACTAAACACAAATAGGCTGTACCCTTCTCAAGGAAATTTGCACTTTGAAAGGAATTTTCATTTAACTTAGTGAATGTGGTGAAAATGTACTTTGCACAGTATGTCCAATCATATGCAAGGAAGATAAAAGAAAAAAAAAAAAAAAAAAAACAAGCTTTACGTGCCCAAAATTGGATGGTGAAAGTCAGCGAGTCTCACCTCATTCACTAAGCTAAGGGAAAACTTCCTTGTAAAGTGAACAGCCTACTTGCCTTCGTAAATCAACCCCATAGTTGTTGGCTAGAATAATAAGACTTTTGTTATACATCTTGCTTTGATGGACTATTGCAGAGCTGTGTTCCAAAGATAGCTGAATGCTCGGGGTCTGAAAAGACACATTTCTTCCTTTTGAATGACACATTATAGAAGTTTAAAAGTGATCTTAAAGTAATTCTAAGAGCTCATTTTTTTTTTAAACAAACCATGTTATACTTGTATACGGTATTGCACAGACCCTGATTTTCCTTCTTGGGTTCCTCCCCAGCCGAGTGCCCCTATAGCAAGGCACTAGTAAACCCAACTTGGCTCTGTGTGTCCATAAGACAAACAGAGCTTGGCTCGGCCCCCCCCCCCCCCCCCCCCCCGCTCCATCCTCACTGGCTGTGATTGAGAGCAGCAGGAGGCCATGGCTCCCACTGTTGTGTCTGAGCCAATGAGGAGAGAGAATGTTGAGATTCTCTGCTCTCGTGCACAGCGCTAGATCAAGATCAGGCTCAGGTAATTATAAGGGGGGGGGATTAGCTGCATACAGAAGGTTTTTTACCTTAATGCATTCAAGTAAAAGCCTTCTGCCGTTAGAACCACTTTAAAATTACCATTGTATTACTGAGAAAACCTGGCAGTTTTGGTGTCCATGTACATTTCTTTTCCAATTGATCTCTCCTTATAGGAACAATTGATCTATAGCCAAACAACCCATTTGATTTATATGCCACACATGTAGAAGTGGATTTCAACCAATAGTAAAAAGTAGTTGTAAAGGCTGAAGGGTTTTTTTTTTTTTTTTTTTAAAAACCTTCAGTGTGCAGCTCCCCCCTAATACTTACCTAAGCCAGATCTCGGTCCAGCGATATGCATGAGGCATTGGCTTCCACTGTTGTAAATCACAGCCAGTGAGGCAGGAGCAGGAATGGGGGGGGGTTGAGCATACACTAGTAGCTGCTTGCTACGAGGGCACTCAGCAAGGGGGAGAGGCCAGAGTGCCAGCGGGATACCTAAGAAAAGGAGGATTGGGGCTTCTCTGTACAAAACTGTTGCACAGAGCAGGTAGGTATGAAATGTTTGCTATTTAAAAAAAAATTCCTTTACAAACGCTTAAAGATACAATTGTAAATTATCAATCACATAGTTTTCTCTATGTAATCTCATTTGATCAATCATAAAACAATCATATTCATAAACAAGGTGCCTCAATGCTGCTAACTGATGCAAAACCACTGATAATTTTCCGCCCTGACCAGTCAACTCTGAATCTGATCGAAAGTGAGAAGCTGATCTGAAGGAAAGTTATGGCCATTTGATTGCATAAGGTTTTATGATCGTTGTTATTTATTTATCTACTTTATATTTACTTATTTCCAGCCATATTATGTTTATAAAATTTTCTCTGAAAGCTTTTTACAGTGTTTATAATATAATACTATGTATTATGCCGTTGTCACATATTATATGGACATTGATATATTTCTTTGCTTTTTAAATCTTTTTAATGAAGCAGTCAACAGATAATGATATTATGTAGTAGCAATTGCCGCCACTGTATTCTAATTGATTATTTTTGTTGAGCATTGCCAGGGCTTTCTCTGCTTATACAGGTGGAACAATAAAATGTTACAAAGCGATTTAAAAAAAAAAAATCAGTGTGCAACTTGGCTTGCTGGAATCTCCTGCTTAAAGCAAAAATGTGATAGAAAAAAAAAATTCAAGTGGCCATGGCTGGGGCAATTCATTCCAGTGGTGCATGTGGAATTAATCTCAATGGTGCATGTGTATACATTTTTATAAGGTAGTGTCATTACAAAAATGTATTTGTTCCCAAGTAGTTATCTAATGAGCTCAACATAAATATTGGAATATAGTAGTAAGCAATATACTCATCTAATTTGAATAGAAAATGTGAAATGTCAGTGAATACCAGAGTGTAAAGATAATGTGTAAAACTGATTTGCTTAAAATACAATTAGATTTGTTAGTTTGTAAACAGAAAAAAAAAAAAATGTAAAATAGATTTTAAAGTAAAAAAAAAAGCCGCCTGTAAAATCAGTGTCTAGAAATAATATTGTTGAATGTCCACTAGATGGTGCCGCTTTAACTACTAATAATAACTACTTACTGACTCATCCATAGTCGTAGCTAGGAAAATGGTGAGCTGATGTGAATTCAATGAGAAAACAATAAGGTCAAATCATAAACGGTATAATACATTCTCTGTAAGCATTTGCTATATGCCATTTATCGTTGAAAACCTTTGAAAAAAGTTCATAAAAAGCATTACCGCACATATCAATCAAATTTACTGCCTGTACAATATAATATCAATTTTGCTCTATTTGCATTGTTGTAGCCAATTCACTAGCCATATGCTACATGTTATTACTTCTTAAAATAGTATTAGCTTCAACCTGGTGATAGCTAGGAGTCTCTGAGGAGTCAGTTAAGTAGTGTAGGAGAAGCAGTCATTTGAGCTAGTGATAAAATAATTAGATAGAAATCACTGAACTTACAAGTTCCAATATATAAAAAAAAATAAAAATAAAAAAAAAAAACACACCAATGCAATGTTTTTCTTTACTAACAAAGGTGTACTTATTCCAGAGTTGGCAGCATTAGGGATATGACAAACAATGCTAAAGAAGTGTCCTAGCACCAGGAGAAAATTAGCATGTGATAAAATGAACAATGCTAAAATAATTCCTATATTTGTATATTTAGTTTTATTAATCTAGGATAGTAAGTAGAAGACAAATTGACAAATTTTAAGGTTGGCTTTTTTTCTGCTTGATCACAAGAAATGCAAGTGGACCCTGGTGCAAATACATGTAAGTAATTTGAGAATTCTAAATGTCCATTACATCACCGACACCCAGTCCCACCTCCACCTCAGCACCAACCCAAAGTTGTAAACTACGCTACATAAGTCTCCTGGCCAGGTTCTGCTTCTTCCACACATACGCACCAGTCTCCATTCATGCCTACTGAAAGGCTGTCCATTGTAAGGTCGAAAGATGGATAGCCTTTCCAAAGGAAGGAATGGAGATTGCAGTGCTCATAATGGCTTGGCAGCACAGATAGTTTTGAATAAACAGCTAGCTAGCACCCAGTGGGCTGCACAGAGAAGATCTTGCAGGAGTGGGGATTGGTAATTATAAGACTTCAGGAGGGTTGTTAATTTAATGGACAACTATAGTAAAAGTACAGGCAGGCTTTAATACCACAATGACTAATAATCAGCAGACAGCATGCTCTATCTCTACTTTATACATGCTATTTGTCTGTAAACACACCTCTGTACTCCACTTCTCCTAGTAAGCAGTCCTGATATCCTCTGTTCCAGGACTGCATACTCCTGATTGCTTGCATCTGAATCATCCAAAACATTTCCATTATCCTTGGACAGGCAAGCATGTTTACTCTAGGAACTAAAAATGTCCTGCTAATACAGTATAATATTAACCTTTGATTTTCAAGACATGGCACAATTAACAGTTGGGCTGTCAAGTGACACATTGACAGGACTTACAAGGTATACAAGATGCAAACAAAAAATAATAAATTTCAAGATGGATCAACAGGTCAGTAATGAAGTATCAATCTATAAAGACCCGAACCTAATTCTTTGCATGAGAAGGTACCCACTTGCTGAGCTAAAAACACAGCTGTGTCTAAAATACATCTTTATATTTGCTAAAAAAAAATTACACAATGCCTTCAAAAACACCAGGGCCCCATATGGAATGTATTCAGTGGATAATTGTTATATACACTTATCTGGTACCCATAAAAAGATGCATATGATCAGCCATAGTATACCTTGGAACCCAAATGATGCTCATGTTAAAGTATTAAAATGTTCCAAAAAACACCCACATCATCACATTACTACCATCAGCGTCAACAGTAGACACAAGACATGCTTACATGCAGTGAACACAAATATCAAGATTTGGCAGATCACTCTTTTTTTGGGAACGTTTCTATCTTGATTGTTTTATGTGCACGGTTCATAGATGTAGGGAGTGGAACTAGGCATTGTCTCCTGCTGCTGCTCTTCAGGGACACTTCTCAGCACACCATTGTTGTGAAGAGTGGATACTTGGATACTTATGGACTTCCTTCTGTCTCCATTCTGTGGGCTGGTCCCGAGCTACTCCACGTGATCCATCCCTAAATCTTGGGTCTCACCATTAAAACAGGCCTTCCTCTGTACACTGTTACCTCCCGAGCCCTCCCAGACCTGTCTGTTTGCTATACATGTGCACAGAAGGCAGTTTGATAATTTTACACTCTACTCCACCCCCCGATCCAAATCAAGCCCCAAATGCCTAGAACTTATGCAGGGCCCTGCAGGTCCATCATGGTTTAGATTATGGCTCCAGGAGTCCAACACTCAGAGCCCATTAGATGTTCACTCAGAACATGTTCTGTGAGGGGTCCTCTCTCACTGCCAGGAGGACAACCCCTTCCTCAAACCACCACCCCTACGCTGATCAGTTTTCTACTGCTCTATTCATAAAGTATTAACTGTGCATTATTAATTACATTAAAAATTAGACGTTTAGGTTTCTGTATTGATTAGAAGTCTAGCATATTAAGCATTTACCTTGCCATTTAGAAGAGGCGGCATCATGCATTTCCCTAGGCTACTATAGGATGATGCTGCTTCTCTGTTCTCTTCCCATTTGAGGATCCCCAATTAAATGTTGGGACAACTTAGTCCCCAATGAGTTCCTGCCACCCTGAAGAAATGGCACAGCACCATCTTCAGGTAAGAAAACATTATTAAAAGGGTGTTTTGCCCACAGAACTGCTACTCACTGGAGTATTTTTGTTTTTGATAGTGCTCCATGTAAACACTAGTGACTGTAGTTCATGAAATTTCTAAGAAGAAACCTGTTTCTGAAAATCTGCAACCACAATCAAATAAACTTAGATCACATTCAATTTTAAAGTTTAAAAGAACTGCAACTCCTAGCTTTGTCTACATGTTTTATGCTTAAAAAATGCAGTCAAATAAGTTGGTGGATGTTTCCTTTTAACCGCTTCAGCCCCAGAAGATTTTACCCCCTTCCTGACCAGAGCGTTTTTTGCGATTCGGCACTGCGTCGCTTTAACTGACAATTGCGCGGTCGTGCGATGTGGCTCCCAAACAAAAGTGATGTCCTTTTTTTCCCACAAATAGAGCTTTCCTTTGGTGGTATTTGATCACCTCTGCAATTTTTATTTTTTGCGCTATAAACAAACAGCAACAATTTTGAAAAAAAACGCATTATTTTTTACATTTTGCTATAATAAATATCCCCCAAAAATATATATATAAAAACATTTTTTTCCTCAGTTTAGGCCGATTGTATTCTTCTACATATTTGTGGTAAAAAAAAAAAAAAAAAAAAAATCGCAATAAGCGTTTATTAATTGGTTTGCGCAAACGTTATAGCGTTTACTAAATAGGGGATAGTTTTATGGCATTTTTATTAATAATTTTTTGTTATTAGTAATGGCGGCAGTCAGCAATTTTTATTGTGACTGCGACGTTATGGCGGACATTTTTGACACATTTTTGGGACCATTGTCATTTATACAGCGATCAGTGCGATTAAAAATGCACTGATTACTGTGTAAATAACACTGGCAGTGAAGGGGTTAACCACTAGGGGGCGGGGAGGGGTTAAGTATGTCCTAGGGGAGTGATTACTAACTGTAGGGGGATGGGCTCTGTGTGTGATGTCACTGATCTCTGCTCCAATGACAGGGAGCAGAGATCGAGTGACACTTGTCAATAGGCAGAACGGGGAGACGCTGTTTACAACGGCATCTCCCCGTTCGTCCTCTCCGTGAGGCGATTACGGGTATCCCCGCGGCGATCGAGTCCGCGGGACCCGCGACCCGACTCACGGAGCTCCCTGCTGGCGCGCACGCAGTGGCACTGCGGGGAATTCAAATGGACGTACAGGTACGCCCATTTGCCCAGCCGTGCCATTCTGCCGAAGTACATCGGCGTGCGCCGGTCGGGAACCGGTTAATAAAACCCAGGCAGGACGACAGCCATTTAAGACACCCACCACCCTCATTCTGCCTGAAAGGACAATGGAAATCTATTGAACTCCAAACTGTATGCACATATAAAGTACTTTGCATGGCAAAATTACCAGCCCCAATGGAGGTGGGAGCCAGATAGCATGTTCAGTATCTGTCTAACTGCCGTAAATCACATACATATACTTCAGAGCAGAGCTGCATGTACATGTGCACCATTAACAATACAGTTGCTAACCACACTTGTTATATGTAGTGTCCAGTAAAGAGAATTGAAGTTCTATAGACTCGCGTGTATTTTGTGTGTCCTTGTTATTTTATTACAAGTACAATATAAAACAAACTATGTGGTACAAAAGTAAACATGTTGCCTCTTTTTAGTTTGACTCCTACGGAAAGAAAAATCTTTACCTTTCTCCGAAGAAATGGAGCCTTTGTGAGCTTCAAAAAAGTTAAGTGTGGATTAAAATCTTTGCTTCCAGTAATATCCACACCCATATGCATGAAACTTTCTGTCACAGCTTCTGTTGGAAAAATGGAGTAGACTAGTGAAAATTCAGTGGTATTTTCAAGCTACCAGTTTGTAAGTATGTGTGCACATTTTAGATACAGTACTATATGCATTCTCAATCCAGGAAACTATTTGTCTTTGAAAATTATGCAATCTCCTAATACCTCCTCCAGGTTGGGGAAAATCGCTAAGAATTTTGCTTTGGATAAACAAGTATCTGGCATGTTTTCCTATTCTCCCTACTCTGTCTTTCATAGGAATAAACATGTTTGCTTAACCAACTAAGTATGCTTGATCTGGAAAGCATATTTACTGTTGAATTGTAAAGAAATGTCTGATCACCATCTGATCTATACTGGTGTATTTAAAAGGAAAATACTAGACATACTTAGGAAAAAAAAAGCATTTTCGTTAGTTTAGATCATGAAAATGCATAAAACTGTAGATTTTATGTGTAATTTTTTTTTCTATCTACTACTATCATGTGTAATGATATCATACCAAGATCCACAGACCTTTCTAAGGCCCTCAGAAAAGAAGTTGTACGGTAGGTAAATAAAAGTCTGGCAAGGGGTAATAATCTGAAATTAATTCTACTATAGTGAAAATCTGGCATTGGTTTCAAAATAAATGGCAATTTGTCCAGAACTGGCCAGCAAATTCAACCCAAGAGGTCACTATTTTATGTTAAAAAAAAAAAAAAAAGTCTCTAAGAAATCCAAAATAATGGGGTGTTCAGGTAACTAATGCCCTGTACACAAGGTCGGATTTTCCGACGGAAAATGTGCGATCGGAACGTGTTGTCGGAAATTCCGACCGTGTGTGGGCTCCATCGGACATTTTCCATCGGATTTTCCGACACACAGTTTGAGAGCAGGCTATAAAATTTTCCGACAACAAAATCCGATCGCGTCAATTCCTACCGTGTGGACAATTCCGACGCACAAAGTGCCACGCATGCTCAGAAGAAATTCCGAGACGGAACAGCTCGGTCTAGTAAAATTAGCGTTCGGAATGGATTTAGCACTTTCGTCAGGCTGCAATGTTTAAAATTGTTTAATGCAGCGCACTCTCTTCTTTATGGAAGAGCCCTGGGGCCATCAAAAAAAAAATACAGAATTATGAGTTTGAAAAATAATTTTTTATTTTTACAGAATTCTGAGTTTGAAAGTCAGAATTCTGAGATTCAAGGTCAGAATCGTGAGTTTAAAAAAAAAAAAAATTCTGCAGAATTCTGAGTTTCAAAGTCAGAATTCTGAGTTTCCAAAGTCAGAATTCTGAGTTTCCAAAGTCAGAATTCTGAGTTTCCAAAGTCAGAATTCTGAGTTTCCAAAGTCAGAATTCTGAGTTTCCAAAGTCAGAATTCTGAGTTTCCAAAGTCAGAATTCTGAGTTTCCAAAGTCAGAATTCTGAGTTTCCAAAGTCAGAATTCTGAGATTGTAAATATAGTAGTCTCTATTAGGAAGATTTTAGGACCAATGAGTAATAAGGTAGTAACACCCACAGATCATTATTCTGCAGACATACATGTCTTCTGCTCTGTATTGGAATATGTAAATCTATCTTAGTTACAGCACACAGTATAGGGAAGCAGACAGTGCTGGGTTCTCTGGTTCCTCTACTGTATTAATTAGTTCCTCAGTTTGCTGTCTTATCCTTCTTCTCTGTCATCTGCTCCAACATAAAGAGCCATGCTGAAAACATGTATACAGTATTGTGTGTGAGTGGGGGGGCGGGCACAGCTTCCATAGATAGCAGAACACAATGGCCAGCACAGCTCTGTACCCCAACTTGTAGGAAACATTGCACTATTGTCCCTACATGAGGGAATTGTGAATAGCTAGAAGGCAGCAGGACGGGGCGTGGCCTGACGCAGCATGTTTAGCAGACAACTTTCTCAGCAGCTCTCTGATCCCTCTGCACAATCCTGTGTAATCCTGCTCACCTGCCACACAAACTCGGCTGAAATTTCTCCTGTACGCTTGGGGAAGACTTTGTAACATTCGTGGGGGATTCTGGTGGATGGGAAAACGAAGGAAACAGCCCCCGGCAAGGATGAGTATTACCACACGTTCTGGCCAAGATGGCCGCCGCTCCACCATCCCACACTCGTCCCTGGCATCCACGCCGGATCTTTTTGATGAGCCGCCAGATCCTTTGCTACCACCTTCTCCAGGGACCTCAGCTCCCCCGGCGCTATCGGTCATCCCTCCCCACAGTGATGATGGCCTTGAGGATGGTCCGGAACCCACCCTGCTGGATGTCCTCAAACTGATCAAGGTAAATCACTCTGATATCATGGGGAAAGTGGAGGAACTTAAACTGGACATAATTATGCGCCAGGACATGCATAAAATGAGGGACCGGGTTTCTGAGACTGAACGCCGTATTAGCGATTTGGAGGATGCTGTTGGCCCGGTCCAAGCTACTCAAAAACCGCATGGCACTAAAATCCTCTCTCTGGAGGACAAGGTCGACGATTTGGAGAACCGTCTGCGCATAAACAACCTGAGTCTAGTGGGCCTCCCCGAGCGAGTTAAGGGCGCTGACCCGGTCTCCTTCCTGGAAAGTTGGTTTACCCAAGAATTTGGTAAAGACTGCCTTTCCCCATGTTTTGTCCTGGAGCGTGCACATAGAGTGCCTGGCAGGCCGCTTTCTGCAGGCAACCCTCCACGCACTATGGTAACCCGTCTCCTCAATTATCGTAATAGGGACGCTATCCTGCGAGCTGCCCGCATAAAAGGGAGCCTTAGATCAACAACACATCTGTGTCATTGTTTCCTGATTATTCCCCAGTGGTCCGTGCCTCAAGAGCCAAGTACCAACACATTAAGCTGAAATTGAGGGAGAAGACCATCCAATATTCTATGCTGTTTCCTGCCACGCTGCAAGTCGTGCACCAGGGCCAGGTGCATTTTTTCCAAACCCCTGCAATTGCTCTTTCCTGGTTTGAGTCCTTGCATCAACCGGGTCGAATGTCTGGCCGGGCCCTGGACACCTGAACTGGTTACTCTCCTGGAAATTTGTTAAATTTCTCCTTCCCTTTTCTTTTTCCCCGGCCTGTGTGCCTTTATCTGTGGCAGGTGATTCAAGATACCTGTTTTCACATGAGGACAAGATCTCAATCTGGGATCTATGCTGCTAATTGTATGCATATTTGGTTGACATCTGATTTTCTTTAAGTTTTGTTTGCTGATGTGCCTGTATTGGCCATGTTTCTAGTATGTACTAGCAGTTTGGGATCTAAGCCTGCTCCTGTTTTTTCTTTTTGGGGTAAGGCAGGGGTTAACTATGTGCTACTGCCAGTTTTCACTGTGTTGTTACTGATCACAGGAATGTTGTGTGAATGGATGATTGTGGTGTGTAAGTGTGTGTGTGATTTTTGTCCTGCCTTGTCCTCCCTCTGGGATTGCAGCCGTGACGATACCCTTGATCTGCTGATTTTCACTAACTTCATATGTCTTTAGTCAAATCTATCTCCTGGAATGTCCGGGGTTTAAATTCCAAATTTAAAAGGGCTTCCCTGTTTGAATTTCTCAAGGCTCATAAGCCTCATATACTGTGCCTGCAGGAGACACACCTTATGGGGTCTAAGGTGCTTGCTTTAAAAAAACACTGGGTCATGCATGGATATCATTCCACATTTTCTAATTACGCCAGGAGTGTGTCCATCCTCATAAGGAAGGGCCTCCCCTTTTCATGTGATAGAGTGATTTTAGACCCTAATGGGCGGTATATTTTCCTCCAATGTAAGATACATGCCACCCCATTACTTCTGGTGGTTGTGTATGCTCCCCCTCCTGTCACGGCTGCACTCTTTACAGATCTGTGCACAAGGCTCTCGGATCTGCCTACATTAGCCACCCTTATTGTGGGGGATTTTAACTCTGTTATAGACCCTAATTTGGATAGACTGAAACCCATTCAGTATGAATCTAAGCTGTTTTGTCAGTGGTGTGCTTCCTTTGGATACATTGACCTATGGCGACAACAAAACCCATTGGCTAGGGAATACTCTTGTCAGTCCCGGTCTTATCGTACTCTTTCCAGGCTGGACTACGCCCTTGGGACTTCTGACCTGACCTCATATACCCGGACAATATACTATATATTTCTGACCACTCCGCCCTGTGTGTTGAATTAATACTCGGTCACAGACCCTCTTTTCGGTTGTGTAGGCTCAGTCCCCTCTGGGTCTCCACCCCGAATTTGAAGAGCCGGTCCGGCAGGACATGTCCCTATATTGGGGGGACAATGCTGGATCGGCTTCTTTTGGCCCCACATGGGACGCCTTTAAGGCGTCTGTACGGGGCTCATATATCTCAAACATTGCTAAACATAGGAGGTCCTCCCGTGCTGCTCTTCTGGCCTTGGAGTCCTCTCTGGAGGCTGCTAGGGCCCAGTACTCTCTGCTCCCCACCCCGGATTCTCATGGAGTCTTGGTGGGGGCGCACAGGGCCCTGGATCTCCATAGGGTGGATGCAACGCGGACTCAGCAGTTATATCTGGCTGCCAGACTACATGAATATAGTGGGAAGAATAGTAAAATGTTAGCCTTTCTTTCTCGCACAGAATACATTGACAGGACCATATCACAGATTCAATTGCCTGACGGCTCAATCACCTCAGACCCATTGACCATAAATCGGACGTTCAAGTCCTTCTATGAGACCCTATATGAAGCCCCCCACCCCCCGGATGAATTGGAGACATTGGGGTTTTTTTGACTCCCTTCAATTTCCTGTATTGGACGACTCCCACAGCTCCATCTTGGACACTCCCTTGACAATCGAAAAGATCACTGAGGCTATTTGCTCTTTACCCCCCAATAAAACCCCTGGGTTGGACGGTTTGCCCGCAGAATGGTACAAAACCTATGCTGTGGAATTGGCACAGAAACTTTTATCTCTCTTTAATCAGGCAATGGAGGAGGGAGAACTTCCCCCCTCCATGAATGAAGCCCTCATTGTTGTGCTACCCAAGCCTGACAAAAACAAACTGCTGTGTGGGTCATATCGTCCAATCTCGCTACTAAACAGCGATGTTAAAGTACTAGCGAAGGTCCTAGCCTTGAGATTACAAAAGGTCATTCTTCACCTTATTCACAGGGACCAGACAGGGTTCATGCCTGGTAAGAGTACATATGACAACATTCATCGCCTTTATATACATATTCACAGGGCTGCCACGGACAGAAGAAGCGGACTGGTACTATCACTTGACGTGATGAAAGCATTTGATACGGTTAGCTGGTCCTTCCTTTGGGAAACTATGCATCGTATGGGTTTCAGCGTCCAATATATTAAATCGGTCAGGTTGCTTTATACTAACCCCAGGGCAAGACTATGTACCAACAAAGATATATCGGATATGTTTAGTTTGCAGAGGGGAACCAGGCAGGGCTGTCCGCTTTCTCCACTTTTGTTCGCACTAGCCATTGAGCCACTTGCTCTGGCAGTGCGTCAAACGGAGACAGTGGGGGGCATCTGCTATGGCGAACTGTCTGAGAGGATCTCTCTATATGCGGATGATGCCTTGATTTACTTAGACGGCTCAGAACAGGCCTTTGTCTCTTTGATGGAGGTTGTGGACGAGTTTGGGAGGGCTTCCGGACTGAGAGTTGGCTGAGAAAAGTTTGTGGCATTCCCCATAGGCCCTGGCAGGGATTATGCTTACCTAGCCCAGTCCAAGCTGACTATACATCATACATTTAAATATCTAGGAATACATATTCATAATAATCTATCTAGTTTCTAGACCCTTAATATCACCCCGATCATAACTCAAATGGAGACCAGGTTACGCTCCTGGGCCTCATTGCCACTAAATTTGATTGGACGCGTGAATATTTTCAAAATTATATTTTTACCTAAATTTCTCTATGTTTTTCAGGCTTCCCCAATATTTTTATTTAAGAAACTTTTTATCAAAATTAACTCACTCGTATCCTCCTTCCTTTGGCAGGGCTTGAACGCGAGAATCGCTAGGGCCTCACTCCAGGCTGCTAAACTGGATGGAGGTTTGGCCTGCCCTAATTTAAAGGCACTATTTTATAGCATCACAGCTTGCCTATGTCTATGACTGGTTTCTGGAGGCCTCCTCTTCCTGCTCCACCGCTCTATTGAACGCTCTTAACGGCCCCAGGGCCTCACTAGTGGACACATTACACAGGTCCATGCCTCGCCGTTGTTCTAGGGGCTCGCCGATTGAGGTGGGCTGGCTGGCCTGGCATAAGGGTAATAAAGTAATCATTAACCAGATAGGGGTGTCCCCCAATGCTCCTCTATGGCATAATCCTAACTTTCCAGAGCTCCTGGGCCATCCAGATTCTCAGTGGTGGATAAGACTTGGTATTACTCACGTCTCTCAGATCTACTCAAACGACTCTTTTTTTTCTCATTTGCGGATCTGAAGGCTAAGTGTGGTGTAACAAACAGGTTTTATTTTAGGTATCTTTCACTGCGCCATGCCATCAGGGCACAATTTTCTGGTTTGTCCCTGGAGCTCACTGAATCACCTCTAGAGGTGCTATTGTCATATCCCGATATTGGGAAAATTGTTACTACTATATATTCTCGCCTTCAGGTGGCGGGGGTTAAACCCTTTCAGATTGCTCAGCGGAAATGGGAAAAGGAAATTCCCAGGTTGTCAGAGGAGGGGTGGGAGGAGGCCTCAGAGGTGTGCTTTCTGGACCTTATTGGATCAAATGACCAATATGTACAATATAAATTTATACATCAGATGCATTACACTCCTGCTAGGCTGGCCCGTATGGGATATGACTCTGCAGCCTCCTGTGTTAGGTGTGGCTTCTCAGAAGCTGGATACATGCATATGTTTTGGTCCTGCCCTGTTCTGTCCACCTTTTGGAGGGACTTATTTTCCTTTTTTGAAAACACACTACAAATAAAAGTGCCCTGCACCCCGGAGGTTGGACTATTGAGTGTGCTAAACGATTTCATACACAGGACTCATACTCGAACTCTTGTCCGTATAATACGGTTTTATGCCAGAAAATTAAATTTTGATGCAATGGAAGAATGCAACTGCCCCAGATATTCAAGTTTTGTATCGTATGATGAATAAAGTTATACCAATTTTTAAACTGGTTTATAAGGGTAGGGCCTGCCCAAAAAAATTTGCTAAGATCTGGCAGCCCTGGCTTGATATAGCAGACTCCTTTTGGAAGGACACTCCGCTCTCACAACAATAACTATATCTGGCCTCCCCTTGATGGGTTTTCTTTTTTTTTGTTTTTTTTTTGTTTTGACGTCTAGGGGAGGTTGTAACCTTTGGATGGTGGGTCGTTTGTGTACCTGGAGGGACGGTGTGGTGGAGGCGGGGTGCATGTATGGTGTGGCTGTTGTGTTAATGGAAATATCCCTGCTGTATATAGCATTGTGATTTTAGGTTGTGGTGCCCTACGAGGTCCACACTCATTACCCTTATGTGACCAATGGTATACTTCATTCCTCCGTTGAGGAATTTGGTAAATATGATGTATAACTATAACAGTTGGCCCCCGTTGGGCTATTGTACTTTCTTTTATATTTTGTAAAAGAGATTTGTTTATGGATGCATTTGTACTATCTGAACCTGTAAACTACTTTCTATCAAAACAAATAAAAAAACAATTTTGTAAAAAAAAAAAAAGAAGGCAGCAGGACAATGTGTGTCTATGATCATAACAGATTAATCATAGCAATTACTTGTATGGGCTGATAAGGTATTTCACACACAATATATCTCATATATAACATAAAAAGTAATAAGTTATAAGACCCTAAATGATAGCTTGGTGGTTAGAGTAATAGGCTTATAGTGTTGAAGGTTGTGGGTTCTAATCCTGTTCAGAGCACAATCACTTGTTATATATTTTAAATATATTATTTCATATTAAACATATTTTAAAATATGAGTTAGTGAGGGCTTAAATAACATTTTATTGACATATCCAAATTGATTTCTAGATTATTAACAAAGACATATTGATAAAAAATTGTTGTATAAGCTGACTACTATAAATTAGAGAGTAGGGATTTTTTTTTACAAATCTGTGTATATATTGGGGTGATTTTGGTGACATGGGGCCAGTTCTCAATTTCAGGAGATTGTCTCTGGAAGCTGCATGATAACCATCATATCTCACAACTCAGCCCTGGGCTCTGCACTATAAGGTAATCTGTGTGTACTACAATGTACATGCCGATATCTCCCCTTCACTGATTGGCTCCACTTTATCCCCACTGACACTGATGCAGTGCCATTTTCCTCTTACCTACACCGTTGACACAGAAATTTTTCCCATCCAGTGACACCACCGATGCAGGGTCGTTTTTCCATCCAGTGACACCACCGATGCAGGGTCGTTTTTCCATCCAGTGACACCACCGATGCAGGGTCGTTTTTCCATCCAGTGACACCACCGATGCAGGGTCGTTTTTCCATCCAGTGACACCACCGATGCAGGGTCGTTTTTCCATCCAGTGACACCACCGATGCAGGGTCGTTTTTCCATCCAGTGACACCACCGATGCAGGGTCGTTTTTCCATCCAGTGACACCACCGATGCAGGGTCGTTTTTCCATCCAGTGACACCACCGATGCAGGGTCGTTTTTCCATCCAGTGACACCAACGCCCGCCCTCCACCAGTACCCAGGGTGAAGTTTACAAACTGTGCCCCCTCTCAGGTGGGGATTTGGGGAAAATAGTGCCATGAAGAGCAAAATACTGTAATGTAATATATATATATATATATATATATATATATATATATATATATATATATATATATATATATATATATATATCTGCAGTATGTAAGAGTTTAAAACTGGAGCACACATAAAGGGCTAACAGTAGTGAAGAAGAAAAATGACCCTGCATTGGTGGTGTCACTGGATGGAAACAAAATGACCCTGCATCGGTGGAATCACTGGATGGAAAAAATGACCCTGCATCGGTGGTGTCACTGGATGGAAACAAAATGACCCTGCATCGGTGGAGTCACTGGATGGAAACAAAATGACCCTGCATCGGTGGTGTCACTGGATGGAAACAAAATTACCCTGCATCGGTGGTGTCACTGAATGGAAACAAATTACCCTGCATCGGTGGTGTCATTGGATGGAAAAATGACCCTGCATCGGTGGTTGAGTTATAAGACATGATGGTTATCATGCAGCTTCCAGGGACAATCTCCTGAAATTGAGAACTGGCCCCATGTCACCAAAATCACCCCAATATATACACAGATTTGTAAAAAAATCCCTACTCTCTAATTTATAGTAGTCAGCATACACAACAATTTTATCAATATGTCTTTGTTAATATGCCTTGTAATCAATTTGGATATATCAATAAAATACAATTTCAGTCCTCGCTATCTCATAGTTTAAAATATGTTTAATATAAAATCAATATATTGAAAATATATATAATTAAAAAACATGCTCTGAACTGGATAAGAACCAGAGCTTTCATTACTACAAGCCTGTTACTTTACTCACTATACTATCACTTAAGGGTTCTTAATTGTTGCTTTCTATGTTTAATATGAGGTTAATTCTCTGTGAAACAACTGTATTATTCTAGACAAGTGATTTATGATCGATTTGTTATGACCAGTCTCCTGAAATTGTGAACTGCCCTCCAGGGGAAAATGAAGATGACACCCTAATGATCCCATCTGATCACCCTAATAATATATACACAGTTTTTTCTTTGAAATCTCTACTCTCTAATTTATAGTAACCAGCATATACTACAACAGTGTGTGTTTGTTAATATACCTTGAAATCAATTTTGGATATATTGATAAAATACAATTTAAGCCCTCACTGTCTCATATTTTAAAATATATATATATATATATAAATATATATAAAGTCCCTCACCTGGATTAGAGCCCACAACCTCACCAATATGGGTCTGCTGCTCTAACCACTATACTATCACTCAGTAGTGATTTAAATATGCTTTTATGTTTAATATGAGGAGATGTTTAATATATTGTATGTAAAACACCTCTATTAGTCCAGACAAGTAATTGCTATGATTAATTCATTATGATCATAGGCACACATCGTCCTGCTGCTTTCTAGCCATTCACAATTCCCTCATGTAGGGGCAAAAGTGCAATGTTTCCTATAAGTTGGGGTGCAGAGCTGTGCTGTGCTGGCCATTGTGTTCTGTTATCTATGGAAGCTGTGTCCCCCCCACTCACACACAATACACGTTTTCAGCATGGCTCTTTATGTTGGAGCAGATGACAGAGAAGGATAAGACAGCAGAGGAACCAGAGAATCCAGCACTGTCTGCTGTAACTAAGCTAGATTTACATATCCATATACAGGGCAGAAGACATGTATGTCTGCAGAATGATGGTCTGTGGGTGTTACTACATTATTGCTCATTGGTCCTAAAATCTTCCTAATAGAGACTACTATATTTATAAACTCAGAATTCTGACTTTGAATCTCAGAATTCTGTAGATTTTTTTTTTTTTTTTTTTTATTAACATACAATTCTGAATTTCAATGTCAGAATTCTGAGTTTCAAAGTCAGAATTATGTATTTTTTTTTTTATGATGGCCCCATGGCTCTTCCATACTTCTTCTTTATAATGCTAGAAGAATTAAGTAGTTTTGCTGCTGATATTCACACAGACTTCTCACAAACTTCTCTCTTTATTATTTATCATGATTTCATCAATATATTTTGATTTGTCACATCTGTCAAAAAAGATATATGTTTTTTTGGGGGGGTTTGTATTTTTTTCAAGCCTGATCGTGTGTTTTTTTTATTTATTTTTTTTTTACTCGAGAATAATTTTGGGTGTGTTGTGTGTCAAGTTACCACAACATCTTTATTATCTTGTATTATTTAATCTCAAGAAGGTTGCTTGGTGTCTCTTGTATTTTTGAAATGTACGTGCCGCCTCACAAACTGTCCTTTTTGAAGGAAAACACACATAGGCAAGTATAATTGAAACAAAAAATCCTTTATTAAGGGCTCAGAACCAAAACAAAGAGGGAGGCAACGCTGGATAAACATCAGAAATTGGCAAAGCCTTTGGCCCCCAGGGCAGACATCAATTATTTTACAGCAAAATTGGTGGCCTGAGGAGTCCATATCTAAGGGAGTGCAGTCTGGTCCAGAAGTCCCAGAGATCATGAAAGCAGCAGATGACATGTATGTCCCCAGGCTGTGGTCATACAAGAGGCTGCATCTTTTGCCAGACCAGACTGAACCCAGGTCATCACTCTCTGGTCTTCCTTAGGCGCTTCCTTCCCGGCTGTGGCTCTGGTGTTGGAGGTGTGGCAGGAGGAGGAGCAGGACCTGGAGGAGAAGGAGGAGGACCATGGGTGAGCTGACAAATGTGGGTTTCACATGTGAGTTGGCCCCTCAAACCCTTATTTAGAGCTTCCAAAATTACAAACTCACATAAGAGTCATTGGCCCTCCTTCATCTGCATCATTTTGCATGCAGTTAGCTGTGCAAAATCACATTCCACACTGTGGGGTGTTCTGAGGGCCTCAGTAGCCTTCCAAAATAGGCCTAATTGCAGCCTCCTCCAGGTTACTCCTCTTCCGGCCACTTTTTCTTTGAAGGCGGAGGGGAGGGACCTGGGTATTGAGCCACCTCCTGGCTGAGACTTCCCTGTGTATGAAAAAAGGACATGGTTTTAGTTTTTGGTTCATCAATCACAATCATAAATTAGTACTCCAAACTAACATCTATTTAACATCATTGATTGGACAACCATAAATATTTTGAAGAATGCTATACCTGGCTCAAGCTGGGCTCCTCCACATGTTGCTGCCTGGAAGGCCCAGGTTGGACATCAGAAGCCTCAGCTGGGGGGGAAGGAAGCATGGAAGGAAGAGTGGAGAGTGCTGGCCTGGGTTCAGTCTGGCCTGCCAGAAAATGAAGTCTGTCATAGTACCACAGCCTAGGGATATAAATGTCATCTGCAGCTCCTGATCTCTGGGAATCTTGGACCTTCTTGCACTCCCTTAGATAAGTGCTCCTCATGCCACCAGTTAGAATCTTCAAATAGGTGATGTCTGCCGTAGGGATCACCGGCTTCACAAATTGCAGCAAATTATCCAGTGCTGCCTTCCTCTTTGTTTGGTTCTTATATTCGGGGTGGTTTACCTGCCACAGACAAGGCAGCTCCCTGAACATATCTATGAAGATTGGCATAAAGTCCTGATCATTGACTAGATCCATTTTCACTGCAAGACACAATACCAGACAAACCCTAATGTCAGCCTAAAGTCTTATAAACTTGTCTAAATACAGGCCTCAATCTAGAAGCAGTACAGGCCAAAATTTAAATCTTACCTTCGTTAGCACGATCGGTGCCTCCGATACTCCTTCCTCCGCTCACAGTTTGTACGTACTATGCACGCGTGTTATGCTTTATATACACTGCGCATGCGTGAAACTCCGCCCGCCCCTGATGTTCTTTCTAGTCTATTCCCCGCCCCTTCTCGGTCGGCGCAGTGGGGGAAGAGCACATGGCGGAGACACAGCAGGTGCGTGCTAAGTACAGCAACGAGGAGGAGGAGAAGGAAAGCCCAGAGCTAGAAACGTCCCGATCCCGGAAGAGACAATTTGAGGCCTCAAATATGTCCTTTTGGGGAGATGTTGGAGATGGTCGACATAATGAAGAGGGCCGACTATGACGGGAAGCATGGACCTTACCCCAACCCCAAATGTCAGAAAGGCCAAGATCATGGCGAAAGTGGTCAAAAGTCTGCAGAAGAATTTCGGGGTACGTCGATCCAAGGATCAGCTCAGGAAGCGATGGTCGGACCTCAAAATCAGGGAGCACAAGCAGTACAGAAGGATCAGGAGAGTGCTGCAAAAAAGTAAGTAGTTGTCCTGTGTTCCTATTCTTTATTTTTATTATGTTTGTGCTCCTCCATGTGCTTTTCTTTATACTGTTGTACAGTTTAAAATGGCAACTTATGTTCATGGGCACATTGTTCGTTCGTATGAAACATTGTTCGTTCGGCCTATAAAACACCATTGTTTTGGCCATATGCATTTGAATACATTTTTTCTAGCCTACTTCTCTTAAAGTAATTTTGTTGTCTAGATGGGTTTGTAACTAGAATGAAATGCAAACTAGATTCTGTGTAAGGAGAGGACACTCAGCAGCAGTTTACACATCTGGACACTGGAGCACTAGTGTGGGACACCAGAACTCCCTTTTTATTAGGGGGCCCACACAGGTGCTCCAGTGTATACTATAGGCGTGTCTCCATCTGTGAAGCTTGTACAAAACAGGTAAGTATTCAAGCTTGACAAAGGAAAAAAATATTTCTTCATCTTGGAACTCCGCCATAACAGACAATTGTACCCCACTCCCAAGCAATGTTTCATATTCCTATTTCTGTCATCAAATATCTGTGTGCTAAGTATACCTATTTTTTTTTTTTACATAGGGAAGAAAAGACTCGGAGGACACCACTCAGCAGAAGAGACAACAGACCCCCCACTTCATGAAGAAGGTGAAATCCCCCAAAGCCAAGTAGAGGAGGAGGAGGAAGGAGACGTGGTGGAAATAGTCACCACAACAGGTGAGTGTCTGCGACCACAGGCTCAGTTAAGAGATGGATGCTGGCAGATTTATAATACATGGTGTGTTTTTGTCTTTATATTTTTAGGTGATCGTGATATTGTGGATCCAGGTCATTTCACCAGTGAAAGTGCACAGATCCTGATTGGGGAGATCATGGGGTGTAATAGGGACTTGGAAAACATCCAGAAAAACATCAATGATGTTAAAAACAAAATGAAGATAATCATTGATGTTTTAGGGAGAGTTTAAAACACCTCCAAGCCCCTTCTTTTTTGTGGTATTTGTAAAGTAAAAGTGTGTCAACATGTGCTATCTGCCATCACGGGAGATCAATGTAGGCGTTTTGTATGTGCAACCCCTTCTTCAATAATAAAAGTAGCTGAGGGGAAGGGGTTGCACCCCCAAAACACGTCCCTTGATCCCCCGTGATGGCAGATAGCACATGTTAACATTTGGCAATTTGTGTGCATCTTCAAAATTTGGCTTTTCCAGGGGTGACTTCACCCCATCTGAACGCAACATCAAACAGAGTTTCTAAATACTCATGTCTGTTATTGCCTTCAATTTCTACAAAAGTTGAACTTCGTAAGTTCCAGATTTGTGTATTTCTTGTTGGTTTGAAACATGCCTGTTTTACCTTAAATGGACATTTCAATATTTGTTAATGTGACCGAAAAAATTGTTATACAACAAACATGTTGGTTTGTTTTAAAAACCTTTTAGAAATGCACATGTGATTGTGCTGGTATTAAAAAGATTGATACTCAAGAATGTGTGGATTATTGTTTCAATGCTCCTAAAATTTTGTTAAGGTAAAATTGGTGTTTTCAGTGACAATGGGGGTTATTTCCTAAGGGCAAATCCACTTTGCACTACAAGTGCAGTTTCAGTGCAGGCTCAAGTGCACTTGTAGTGCAAAGTGTATTTTCCTTTAGTAAATAACACCCAACAAGGCTTTTTAAGGTTACACAATCAAGACATTTTCAGGACTCCCCACATTTCTATCAGGGTCAGCTAAAAGAAACACAAGCAGTAAATGTCACCGTCAGGGTTGATTCATTTACTTGAATTCCGGCCTCAGGCCCAACTGAGGCAGCATAGTTGGCAGAATTTCACCTTAAAAAGTTGTGGAGAACATGGCACGCCAGGATGATATGATTCAGTTTATACTGCGCCATGTGTATGGGTGTAAGAAATAGGCAGAACCGGCTGGCCATGATTCCAAATGTGTTCTCCACCACTCTTCTGGCTCCGGCCAGCCGTTAATTAAAAACCCTCTGGTCCGGGGTGAGGGTCCTCATCGAGAATGGCCGCATAAGATGGTCCCCAGCGCAAACGCTTCATCAGCAACGAAGACAAATGGGAGTCCTTCCACATTGTCTTATGGAGATGGCAAGTCCAAGCTGCCATTCTGGAGACGCCTGTAAAACTCCGTCTGGGCGATGACTCCACCATTGAACATCCGGCCATTCTTCCCCACGTCCACATACAGGAACTCATAAGTAGCCAACACCACTGCCAACATCACAATACTATTGAACCCCTTATAATTATAATAGTATGATCCCGAGTTGGGTGGTGGGATGATGTGGACGTGTTTCCCATCAATTGCCCCTCCGCAGTTAGGAAAGTCCCACCACTGGGCAAAGTGGGGGGCCACAGTCTGCCATTCCTGTGGGTTGGAAGGAAACTGTGGAGTCAAACAAGAAAAATAAATTAATCATTTTTCACATAAACAGGGAAAGCAGATTGGACACAAACATTCTTGGCCAAAATCAGTATAACATTTATTTTAGGGAGTATTTAAAGACAAAAGGTATAAGGTCCACCTATCAGATTCCTCCTCCGCCCCCTCTCATGGGCCATTTGTAAAATTTTATGGGGGGGGGGGGGAGATGTTTTGGACAGGTAACCATCTCCACCTCATTGAGAGATGAATGCCTAAATAATGTGTATTACTTTGGCCAGCCCCTCCTTACTTTACACTATTGGCAGCCCACTGGACAGGTAAGAAGTGTCATAATACAAAGATATAAATACACACTGTACACACTTTAGCACATTTTTACATTCTACTATTACCTATAGGGATGAGCCGAACACCCCCCGGTTCGGTCCGCATCAAAACCTGCGAACGGACAAAAAATTTGCACAAACGTTAGAACCCAATTGACGTCTATGGGACTCGAACGTTCAAAATCAAAAGTGCTCATTTTAAAGGCTAATTTGCATGGTATTGTCGTAAAAAGGGTTTGGGGACCTGCCCCAGGGGACATGTATCAATGCAAAAAAACTTTTAAAAACGGCCGTTTTTTCAGGAGCAGTGATTTTAATGATGTTTAAAGTTAAAAAAAAAAAAGTGAAATATTCCTTTAAATATCGTACCTGGGGGGTGTCTATAGTATGCCTGTAAAGTGACGTGTGTTTCCCGTGCTTAGAACAGTCCCTGTACAAAATGTCATTTTTAAAGGAAAAAAAGTCATTTAAAATAGCTTGCGGCTTTAATGTAATGTCGGGTCCTGGCAATATGGATGAAAATCAGTGAGACAAAACAGCATGGGTACCCCCCAGTCCATTACCAGGCCCTTTGGGTCTTGTATGGATATTAAGGGAAACCACGCACCCAAATTAAAAAAAGGAAAGGCGTGGGGCCACTAGGCCCCATATACTCTGAACAGCAGTATACAGGCGGTGCAAACAAGACAGGGACTGTAGGTTTGTTGTTAAGTAGAATCTGTTTGTAATTTTGAACTGGTACATTTTTAACGTGTTTAGCTCCAGCCAAAAAATCTATTTTAAGCTTTTTGGAAAACATAGGGAAGGGTTATCACCCCTGTGACATTTGTTTTGCTGTCTGTGCTCCTCTTCAGAAGATTTCACCTCACTTTTTGTCCCAATGACAAATGTTTTTTGAAAATTTTGGGTTTTTTGTGAAACAAGGATTGGTGATAAAGCATCAGTGGAAAGGAGAAACGTTTTTCCCATATTAACTCTTACAGGAGAGAACTTCCCTTCCTATGGGGTAGATTTCATCTCACTTCCTGTTGTCTCCTTCCGTTTGCAAGTAGGAGTCGTTTGTAAGTTGGATGTTTGAAAGTAGGAGCCTGACCTATATACTCAAAAGAAATTTGGGCCTTAGGTGTTGTTGTGGCCACAACACTGTAAGCCCTCACAGGGCCCTGCTGTGAAATATTAGATCAAGAATTGTAATTACATGCCCCTGTTGAACAGGGGCTGAAAAATTGGGTCTTAGGCACTGGTGCCACAACACTGCAACCCCTCACAGATACTCTAGTTGGAATGCAGAAACGAGCCCTGCTGCAAAATATGGCATCAAATATTGAAATTACACGCCCCTGTTAAACAGGAGCTGAAAAATTGGGCCTTAGGCACTGGTGGTGGCACCCAGAACCAAAAATGTTCTTACAAGCTATCAGCGTGATCATTGAGGAGGAAGAGGATAATTACTCAGGACAGTCACTCAGCATCAGCATAGGCAGTCTTTGAAGGGATCTGAGATTTCAAAAACAATTATTCGGTTACATCAGCATCAGGTGCTTGGTAGCTGGTGGTGATCCAAGACTGATTCATTTTTATGAAGGTCAGACGATCGGCCGAGTCGGTGGACAGACGCACCCTGTGATCGGTTACAAAGCCTCCAGCAGCACTGAATGTGCATTCTGAAAGAACGCTGGATGCAGGACAAGCCAGTAGCTCAATTGCATACTGTGCAAGCTCTGGCCAGTGATCCATCCTCAAGACCCAGTAACCCAGAGGATTTTCTGTGGGAAAGGTGTCCAAGTCAGATCTTGCCCCTAGATATTCCTGCACCATGTAAAACAGACGCTGGCGATGGTTGCTGGAACCGATCATACCTTGGGGCTGCGGACCAAAAAATTGTCTGAAAGCCTCGGTCAGACGGCCACCTTCTCCACCGCTCCTTCTTTGACTGACCGAAGCCTCAGCAAACACCTCCCAGTCTCTGGGAACGCGTTGCACAGACCTTTCTGCAAGGCCTCCCGAAGATGTTTCATCCTCTGCTCCCTCTGGGATGGCAAGATAAGGTCCGCAACCTTACCCTTGTAACGTGGATCAAGGAGGGTTGCCAGCCAGTATTGGTCCTTCTCCTTGATACCACGAATATGAGGATCCTTACGCAGGCTTTGCAGGATCAGGGAGGCCATGCAGCGTAGGTTTGCTGAGGCATTCGGTCCGGAGTCCTCTGGGTCACTAAGGACGACATGGTCCGCAGCCACCTCCTCCCAGCCACGTACAAGTCCATGTGTTTCTTGGGACTGATCCCTTAAAGACTGCTGCTGATGCTGAGTGCCAGGCTCCACCTCCATACTGACACAATCTTCCTCCTCGTCCTCTTCCTGTGTGATCGGTGGGCACACAGGAACACTGTCTGGATAAAGGGGGCCTTGAGAGCTAAGGAAGTCCTCCTCTTCCTGCCTCTGTTCTGCCTCAAGTGCCCTGTCCATTATTCCACGCAGTGTGTGCTCCAACAGGTGGACAAGGGGGACAGTGTCACTGATGCATGCACTGTCACTGCTCACCATCCTCGTGGCCTCCTCAAATGGTGACAGGACAGTGCATGCATCCCTGATCATGGCCCACTGGCATGGGGAAAAAAACCAAGCTCCCCTGACCCTGTCCTGGTGCCATAGTTGCACAGGTACTCATTGATTGCCCTCTGCTGCATGTGCAGCCGCTGCAGCATGGCCAACGTTGAGTTCCACCTGGTGGGCATGTCACAGATTAGGCGGTTCTTGGGCAGGTTAAACTCCTTTTGGAGGTCTGCCAGCCGAGCACTGGCATTATATGACTGGCGGAAATGCACACAGACTTTCCTGGCCTGCCTCAGGACATCCTGTAAGCCTGGGTACCTGCCCAAGAACCGCTGCACCACCAAGTTAAGGACGTGAGCCAAACAGGGCACATGGGTCATTTGTCCCTGTCGGAGAGCAGAGGGGAGGTTCGTGCCATTGTCGCAAACAACCATTCCTGCCTTAAGTTGGCGTGGCGTCAACCACCTCTGAACCTGCCCCTGCAGAGCTGACAGAACCTCTGCCCCAGTGTGGCTCCTGTCCCCCAAGCACACCAGCTCAAACACCGCATGGAATCTTTTGGCCTGCATACTTGCATAGCCCCCTGAACGGCTATGGAGCACCGCTGGTTCCGAGGACAAAGCACAGGAAGAGGCCATGGAGGAAGAAGAGGAGGGGGTGGAGGAGAGAGGTGTGTCACAATCAGTAGTGGCATTTTGGAGGCGTGGTGGCTGAACAACCTCCAACACTACTGCGCCTTGTCCTGCATCCTTCCCAGCTGCCAGCAGAGTCACTCAATGCGCGGTGAAACTTGGGTAACGTCCCTGTCCATGCCTGCTGGACCATGAGTCAGCGGTAATATGCACCTTACCACTGACCGCCCTGTCCAGCGAGGCCAAGACATTGCCTTCCACATGCCGGTAGAGAGCCGGAATCACCTTCCGTGAGAAAAAGTGGCGTTTGGGTACCTGCCACTGAGGAACCGCACATTCCACAAACTCACAGAAGGGGGCAGAGTCTACCAACTGAAAAGGCAGCAGTTGAAGTGCTAGCAAATTTGGCAAGCTAGCATTCAACCGCTGGGCATGTGGATGGCTGGGAGCGAACTTCTTTCGGCGGTGCAGCAGCTGGGGCAGGGAAATTTGCCTGGTACAATCTGACGTTGGTGTACCGAAAGCAGATTGCCCACAAGTACTTGGCTGTGACACACCTAATTCAACACCTTCATTCCTCTCAGTGCAGGTCTCAAAGAGGGCTGAAGGTATAGTGGGGTTGGAGATCTCAGCTGATGAGGAGCAAGGCTTTGGCCAATTACAGCTCTCTTTACTGACGGCGCTGTGATTGGCCAAGCATGCGGGTCATAGTGCATGCTTGGCCAATCATCAGCCAGCAATGCACTGCAATGCCGCAGTGAATTATGGGCCGTGACGCGCCACACGAATTTGGCGCGAACGGCCCATAATGTTCGCAATTCGGTGAACGATCGAACGGCCGATGTTCAAATCGAACATGGGTTCGACTCGAATGCGAAGCTCATCCCTAATTACCTATCAAGATAATAATATGATATAAAACTTTAAACAGTACCATTTGAAAGTATTCAGGCAGGCCCTTGCACTACATGCTTTGGGGAATTCATCCATAAATCTGACCACTAAAGAGGTAGGTATAGTGTGTATGGGTTTGGCAAAGTCAGCAGACAGAGGATTGTTATCAGCTGAGTTAGCAGTTGGAGGGAGGGTTCCAAATGATTTTGGGACACCAAAAAAAAAAAAGCCTTTGCCACTCTGCCTGAATTTAAAGCACAAATCACATTTTTACACATTTTAGGGGGTGTTTGGGGTAAAGCACTACTATGGAGCTGACAAAATACATTGTTAAGTGATTACACAAGGTGAACATAGGGCCAGAAGAGCATGCTGGGGAGGTAAGTGAAGGCAAATATGTATGAAGGACAAAATTTTTTTTGACAAAAAACAGCATGCATGAGGACAAAGGGGACATTCACAGCATATTACAATCATGGTAATTAGGGAATGAGGAAAGAAATACATTATCAAACATTCAATACAATAAAATGTGATGTTAAAGGATAAATCTTACCTTAATATACTCCTTCTGCAAGACCTGGATGATGGCAGAACAGGTCTCTGGGATAATGATCCCCAGAGCCTGGGGGGAGATGCCTGTCGAGAACTTCAAGTCCTGCAGGCTTCTCCCCGTCGCCAAGTACCGCAGGGTGGCGACTAGCCTCTGCTCTGAAAATGATGGCTTGCCTCATGCAGGTATCCTGCCTGCTAATATAAGGGGTCAGCAAAGCCAACAAACGGTGAAATACGGGGTCCGTCATCCAGAGAAAGTTCCTGAAATCATCAGAAATATTCTCACGGATCTCACGGAGCAAAGGCATGTGACAGAACTGGTCACGCTGAAGTAACCAATTCTTGGTTCATGAACTCCTCCTCGCCCTGTTCATGGACTGGACTTGTGTCAAGGTAAGGACTCCAACACCAAGCCCCTGCACAGCACGAACTCTACGAAGTTTACGTATAGGAAACATGGCTAGAAAACGGTCGGCTGCTCAGAACGAAGTAACAGAACGCACTGAAGAACAGCAAAGCCTGTGAAGAGTGACCTGAAAATCAGTAATGAACGAACACAACGACAAGTCAATTGTACTCGCTGCACGCACTGAAGACCAGATACAAACCCACAAGCACAAACTGAACAGCAGAAAACGATCTGAAAACCAGGAGTCTGAAAAAGCGCGAATTGTCTCTCACCAAACTTTTACTAACACGAGATTAGCAAAAGGAGCACAAAGGCTTGGTTCAGAACTGCCCTTTTCTAGTCTCGTCGTACGTGGTGTACGTGACCGCGTTCTTAGCGATCGGAAATTCCGACAACTTTGTGCGACCGTGTGTATGCAAAACAAGTTTGAGCCAACATCCGTCGGAAAAAATCCATGGATTTTGTTGTCGAAATGTCCGATCAATGTCCGATCGTGTGTACAGGGCATAAGAGTTGGGGTCAAAGTACATATATCTACAATCAGAAAGAGATTGCTTAATTTTAACCTACATGATAGGTGTCTTAAAGTCTTCACTGTCCAAAAACAAACAATCCTGTAAGATTACAATTGTTTGGTAACAGTAGACATGTCTGCATCAAATCAAAGATGGTAGTTCAAGAGAAGAACTTCATAACAACCGTGCAACACAGTGATGAAAATATTATGATTTGAGGTTGTTTTGCTGCATCAGATCCCCAACCAACTCACAGCCATTTAGTCAACATTACGTTCTGCATCATATCAAAGTGTGCTTGACGAGAATGTAAGACTATGGAGGGGATTTACTAAAAAACTGGAGTGTGCACAATCTGTCTGCATTGAAACCAATTAGCTTCCAGGTTTTTTTGTCAAAGCTTAACCACTTAAGGACTGGAAGGATTTGCCCCCTTAATGACCAGGCCATTTTTTGCAATATGGCACTGCGTCGCTTTAACTGACAATTGCGCGGTCATACGACGCTGTACCTAAACAAAATTGACGTCCTTTTTTTCCCTCAAATAGAGATTTCTTTTGGTGGTATTTGATCACCTCTGCATTTTTTATTTTTTGCACTATAAACAAAAAAAGAGCGACAATTAAAAAAAAAAAAATCTAATTTTTAACTTTTTGCTATAATATCCAAAAAAAATGTAAAATTAAAAATTGCTTCATCAGTTTAGGTAAATATGTATTATTCTACATATTTTTGATGGGAAAAAAAAAAAAAAAAATCGCAATAAGCGTAAAATTGATTGGTCTGCGCAAAAGTTATAGCGTCTACAAAATAGGGGCTAGATTTTAGGCTTTTTCATTATTTTTATTTTTTTTACTAGTAATGGTGGCAATCTGCGATTTTTAGCGGGACTGTGACATTGCGGCAGACAGATTGGACACTTGACACTTTTGGGACCATTGACATTAATACAGTAATCAGTGATATAAAAATGCACTGATGACTGTGTAAATGTCACTGGCAGGGAAGGGGTTAACACTAGGGGGCGATCAAGGAGTTAAATGTGTTGCCTGGGAGGGGTTTTCTAACTGTGGGTGGATGGTACTGACTGGAGGAGGAGAGAGATCAGCATTTCTAATCACTAGAAACAGCAGATCTCTCTCTACTCCCCTGTCAGAATAGGGATCTGTCGGTTTACATTGACAGATCACCGTTCTGGCTCACTGTAGAGTGATCGTGGGTAGCCGGCGGACATTGCGGCCGCTGACTGCACGCGCAGCCCCCCTATCATTTTTACAGCGGCCGACGTACACCTATGGCATTCACGCAGGAGAGCCAACCTGCTGCAGTATGACGACGGCGGCTGGTCCTTAAAGCGGAGGTCCACCCTAAAAAATAAAAAAAAAAATAAAAAAAAAATACATAGAAATGCTCCTAAAAATCTGGAAAAAAAAAATTGAAAAAAAAAAAAATAAAAATTTTTTTTACTTACCAGAAATGCTGCTATGCAGATCGTCCTAATCTGCCACTTCCTACTCTGCTGTGATCTTCATTCTTCTTATCTTATGGGGAATGGGGCACGCTGTGTTCTGGGAACTATGTGTCCCAGAACACAGCCGGCTATTCACAAAACGTCGCGACTCGCATATGCGCAGTAGGAAACGGGCAGTGAAGCCGCAAGGCTCCACTGCCTGTTTCCCTTAGTTTGAATGGCGGCGCCGGGACCCGGCGATGTACGGATCGCCTCGGGTGGCCGAGATCGCAGGCACCCTGAACAGGTAAGTGTGCTTATTAAAAGTCAGCAGCTACAGTGTTTGTAACTGCTGACTTAATTTTTTTTCAGCTGGACCTCCGCTTTAAGCGGTTAATTGAACAAGCTGATTGGCTACTGTGCACAGCTGCACCAGATTTTGCACTCTCCAGTTTTAGTAAATTAACCCCTATCTGTCCAAATGTTGAAGTTGAACTGGAAAGTCTTTTAACATGAGAATGATCAGAGGCCCACTAGCAAATCCACCAAATAGCTCAGAAGAAGAAATAAAGAGCTATGGACTGCCCAGAGTCAAAGTCCTGATTTGATTCCCATTAAAATGTTGTAGGGAGATTTTAAAATGGCAAATTCATGCAAGGAAACCCAAAATCAACTTGAAACTAAAGGATTTTTGCATAGAAAAGTGGTCAAAAATTTTACTGAGCCAATGTCAGAGACTGATGGACAGTTGTACAAAATGTCTACAAGAAGTAATTTCTGTTAAAAGGTGGCAATAGCAGACTTTAATGTGATGGGTGTTTTTACATTTTCCACTGCACACCATTAACCTCTAGTAATATTTTTGCTGATTATTGAAAAGGCAAAATTTCATTGGGTTCTTCAAGTATATTTGCCTGTTCAAATACTTTGAAAAAGTCCAGTTTCTATTAGGTGTACTTATTTTTTCACACAACTATGTAAATAAGCTCAAAAAAGGTACATGGTACTGTTGTGCCCCCTCTGTTGTAGTGTGCAGTTTGCAAACCTTTGAACAGGGGCATTTCAAGATTCCTAATAGACCAGGGGCATGTCTAGGCACACAGATTAAAATGTTGAGAGGCTACGATCAGGACACTTTCATTTAACTCTAAGACCAATCTTTTTAACTGAACCAAAATTAATTGGTCTAACAAACTGTGCTGTTACAGTACGTTGACAAAAAAAAAAAAAAAAAAAAAAAAGTTAGTTGGATTGAAAAGAAGATAAAATAAAGGTTTCAAAATGGTATAAACACATAGAATGTACCATCTCCATACCCGGGCACTTAGTAGAAGACCGGGGGGCATGTGCCTGGGTGCTAGGGTCTAGCGAAACCCCCGATTTAGACAGTATATGTATGCTAGTTCAAGGGACATTATACGCAGAAAATGAGAAAATGTTTCATATTTTTAATATTAAATCATCCCATTAGCTTATAGATGCATCTTCCAAAGTGTAACACATACACCACTTGTCATTACACATGAACAAGGTAGATAAAAAGCTTATTGAATTATCCATAGGGCAGTTTTCATGGAACCAGATAAAACGTATGTCAAGGGCGCTCAGAATGTCAGGACCAGGCAGATAGTGTCTTTATTGGATGGATGAAGTGGTCTTCAAACACTTAGGGCTGCACTCAAAGAGGGAAGCAATCTCGAATAGAAAACAAAAGAAAAAAAGGCGCCTCTAAGTGCAGAATTGAAACTTTTAATATCCCCAAAAAAGATTAAAAACACTTACAGAATCAAGGATAAGAAGCAGCATAACATGGATGTATGAAGCAGGTGAGCCAGCATCAGGAGGTCCCAGTGTATCACAGCTGTCCAGGGATAACGATATGCAGAAGGTCCCAGGATAACCAGCGAGGTCATTGGCTTGAAGAAGGAACCAATCAGTAGTTCCGAAACACGTCCCATTTTGATGACTTATTTCCTGTTTGTGGTCCATGCTGGTTGTTGTCCCCTCATGCTGACGTCATTTCTTGGATTCAGGCTTCAAGCTGACTCAGACGACGCGATTGCTTCACCAGTGTTCCCAGAGCCTGGGGTGTTCACCTGCTGGTTATCCTGGGACCTTCTGCTGCTGCATATTGTTATCCCTGGAAAGCTGTGATACACTGGGACCTCCTGATGCCGGATCACCTGCTTCATACATCCATGTTATGCCTCTTCTTAACCTTGATTCTGCGTTTTTAATCTTGTTTGGCGATATTAAAAATTTTAATTCTGCACTTAAAGGCACCTTTTTTTCTTTTATCAGTTTTCATGGAAGCACATGCTCAGCAATGGTGGCCCATCCATAAGGGAAGAGGAGGGAAGAGGCACACGGCCCTCGTGAGGAGATGCAGGAGAAGCCGCCGCCTGGAGGGAAGCGCTGCCAGCTTGACGGGGTAAGTGCGGGGCCGACTGACAGAGGGGGGGTGCGATTGACCCAACTGGTGGGGGGGTGGAGTCTGGTGGCTGTGGGTAAATGGTTTGCCAACCCCCACCCCAAAAAAAAAAAAAAAAAAAAAAACACACCAGCCGCCACTGATGCTCAGTGCATGTAATAGTTGCAGGCACTAGAGGGACCAAGGTGTTAAAAAAAAAAGTGTTTCCTATGTATTCCAAGGACATGGAAGGGGTAATATATGCGTGAGACAATTACTGCCTATATTGAAAAGTATTAGGGTAGAAATTAGGGGATGCAAGTGAGGACCACTGAGAAATGTGTTCAGTTTGTGTTTAAAGGACACCTGGATAAAAGATTTTAGTACTACAAATATACTTTGTAAGCTAGCAATCTATCTAACAAATAAACCGAGGAACTACAAGTTCAGTATAAATGAGAGGACATGCTGGGATTTTAGTTCTTTGCAACTGACAGTAGCAAATTTGATTCCACATCCAATACTGTACCTGCAATTCTGCAGAGCAGTTCTTGTGCATTTTCTGTAATCTTTACGAAAATAACTTGGTCTTTGAACTGTCCGATACCATGAAGTGTTAGTCTTAGTGTTTCACCTTGCAGCAGCTTCTCTACTTTTTCCTTACTTTGCTGTAATGCGGAGACAGCCCTAGTAGGAGAGAATAAAAACAAAGTAGGCATTTTAAGAACAAGGTTCTTTATGTCCTCTTTCAAAATATACATTTTAAAATAAGATAGTGGGCTGGATTGAAAGCTTCTTTGTATAGAATGTCTTGCCAGCAGTGTCCATGTAATTGTAGTTTTCATAATATTGAGAAGAAATACACATCTTTACAATTATGTACTACTGCTTTTAAAGCAGCCCTAAAAAGATCTCTTTGCGCTCGTACTTCCCCAGCATTAATGTATATTATCAATTTCAATTTCTACGGGGATCCGCCTTGATCGCGCCCGCAAAAGCCAGTGCACAAACCGTCGTTTTGCGTAGCCGAGCCAACTTGCCACAGTGTAACTGCGGTGGCTGGTCGGCAACTGGTTAAAAAGACACACGGCCATTCATTGAAACTGGAGGAGTAGCGGTTTAACCTTAGACTGCGTAGAGAGTTCTTTATTGTCAGAGCGGTGAGGATCTGGAACTCCCTTCCACAAGCAGTGGTATCAGCAGGGAGTGTCGCTAGTTTCAAAAAACTTTTAGATGGGCATCTTAATGATCGCAACACACAAGGATATGGGATTTATAAACACACACCGTAGGTTGAACTGGATGGACTGGTGTCCTTATTCAACCTCAACAACCATGTAACTATGTAACTGCAGTGTTAACTGCAGCCAGTATATTATTCCCAGTGGTTAGAATGACGAAGGAGGCAGTAGGCAAAAATGTGATCGGCTCCTGTGTCCTCGACATCTGAAAGCTCCCTTGACAGTTTGAGTCATTCGTGGTAACTCCTCGACGGCTTGCCAATACCTCTGCATCGAGTCTCTCAGCAGATCTGTTATCTCAGCGGCTCCAGCCTGGATTGGACTCCACACTGGCAACCCCTCTTGGAGCTAGTTACATGCCCATTTCCACTGACATTTTGTGAGTGTAATTTTCAATCGTACATTAATTTTTCACTTAATAAACGTGCTACAATATTGGTGGCTTGGCGCCTCTCCATCCCCTTCCCTTCTTCTATTGTGATGCTTAGGTTCCCAGCCCACTCTAGGAGGCAGCCTTGCTTCTACCAACAGTGTCAGCTACTGTCATTCACCTGTAGCTTATACTGTACCTCCGCAATTAGCTTCCAAGTGTATTAACATACACACATGTATCTAATTTTTACTGGCTTATTACTCATAAGTGTTTTTTATATGCAGAGGCTGACAGCACATAGATAAGCAACCCTTTATTATATGTCAAATCAACCCCTCATACACTATTTGATTTCGATTGTATACAATTACCCTTTGTTTGCAGCAAGTGCAGCTCTAATTGTTAGGTTGTGTTTTGCTCTATTGCTTCTATTAGAACTTTCCCACTCAGTTGTTTTGCATCATCGAGTCCATAATGTTATCTAATAATAATAATAATAATAGTAGAATTTTGTATCAGCTGCCCCTTTAGGTGCAAATCACACTATTATAAAACTGTTCAAAGATCAAGTAGGCGCTAGTACTCTATATAAATCCTTATAATGATTAGTGCTTCTGTCCTTTTTTAGTGACCTTACACACACAAATATCAAACCATGTAATATTGTGAAATTTATGTAAATACCATATTAAAACTTCAAACTAATAACAAAAGTTTGAAGTTTTATATGGCATTTGCATTAATTGCACATGATTACAGGGTTTGGTATTTGTAGTGTGTGTAAGGTCACTAACAAAGGACATAAGCACTAATCATAAGGATTTATATAGAGTACTAGCTTCTATTTTATCTTTGAACGGTATCATAGAGTCCATGCCCTGGGATTCCACGTACAAAAAAAAAAAAAAAAAAAAAACCATGATGAATAAGTGGACCTTCAACAGGCCATTGCTGAGTGCATAATGCCAGAGAGTATACAGGAGCTCTAAAAGAAGCCAAACATTGTTTCCTAAACAGTTTTTTTTTAATGTGCAGTTTGCTGAGGTGAGCTGCTGAAACTTTAAACATCATTATTATATGATCTAAGAGTATCTATCACTACTTCTCTGTGACTCTATAGCATGTAGTTTTTCACAGTAGCCTCTCCCATATTTCCTGTAACATTGTATATTTTCCATCAGTTAAATAACAGGGTGCAAAGCTAGTAATGAACATGTATGTAAAGCACTGTAAAAGTGCATATCAAACACCAAGTACTTTTTTTTGTTGTTGCAGGAAAAAATATATAAAACACCTTATTAATGCCATATTGACATTTGTCATTCTTACCTTCTCACTTCTTCTTCACCTGTCAGATGCGCTACTAGAATTGTGAGGTGTACTCTTTCCGATGGTATTAGGGCCTTTAGTAGTTTAGGTGCCTTTAAAATGATGTGTTCTTGAAGATCTTTAATCAAATCTAATATCTGCAGACAAATATATATTTATACTGTAAATTTACTTCATTTGTGCAACTCAATTTCAATCCATCAATAGAATCCCCAATATCGTTCCACTAGAAATATAATATATACACACAGTAATTATACTGTGTAAATATATTTATATTGTGGGGCACTGACTGACAGAATTGTGGATAGTAAAAAAGCCTCCATTCCCAAGTTCACATCTTGCCTAATAGCCAGAGCTCATTAGTCATTTATATTTATAGTGGCTTAAAGGGGTTGTAAAGGTAAAACATTTTTCACCTTAATGCATTCTATGCATTAAGGTGAAAAAACATCTGACAATACCGCCACCCCCAGCCCCCCCCGTTTTACTTACCTGAGCCCTCGAAAGTCCCGCGCTCGCCCCCGACATCCTCTTCGTTGATCAGCCTGACCGCTGATTGGCTAGAGTGGATGGATTGAAAGCAGCGCAGCCATTGGCTCGCACTGCTGTCAATCACATCCAATGACGTGGCGTGCCGGGGGGCGGGGCTCAGTGATACAGTGAGCGGCTATGGCCGCCGGCTGTATCATGGGAGCGCGCCCGCAAGAACTCACCACCATGCAAGGGAGCTTGCATGAAGGTGATTAGTTCTTGCGGGGAGGAGCTGAAACAGCCGCCGAGGGACCCCAGAAGACCAGGTTCGGGGCCACTCTGTGCAAAACGAGCTGCACAGTGGAAGTAAGTATAACATGTTTGTTATTTATAAAACAACAAAAAAAATTACCTTTAGTATTCCTTTAATTGTGGTAGACTAGGGGTGGGCAAATGGTTTGGCCAGAGCATAAGTTTGGGCCGAACTTTCGTTGTTCGGACGTTCGACGAGCAGCCGAACAAACGGGTCGTTCGACCGTTTGTTCGCCCCCTGAACCAACCACAATGCATTGCGGCGCTGAACAGTGCATTGCAAGCCCTGATTGGCTGAAGCAGTGAAAGCTTCAGCCAATCAGGGCACAGAGCACGGTCAGAGTCATGATTGGACACTGTCATCATGACTTTATCCAATCATGGCCCACAGTATAAAAGTATTCTTTCAATGGCAGCCATTTTAAGTGCGATTTCGGCGTGGATAGAACAGGGCTCAGTGCTGTTAGTGTGCTATACTGTGTTATTTTGCTTCGATTGTTAATGTAGAATATTAGTTTAGTGTCAATCTAGGGATAGTGCGAGTGTAGTGCAGAGGACCATCATTCAGCTTTGCATAGTGTGCAGCTAGAGAAGGGACAGCTCATATAGTTTCAGTGTAGTGTAGTGAGACCGTGTCAGTAATCTTTACATTAGTGTATAGCTAGAGTAGGGACAGTTCAGATAGCGTCAGTGTAGTGACGGTTGAACACCGTCTATTTGATTGCGTTACTGCCAGTTTAACGCCATATAGTTCTGTGCATCACTGTATGTTTGACGCATTATATTGCAGTATATTATAGTGTATCCGTGGAGTGTGTCTGTGTACATAGATTAAAGTGCATCTACATACAGATTTCAACTGCTTATAAGCACCACCCCCTCCCTCTTAATAATGTCTGGGAGGAAAACAAGGAGAGGTAGACGTTCCCTTGGCACTGTAAGGGGGCCAGGTCATCAGTCCTCAGGCAGGGCATAATTTCCTCTGTTTAGTGAGTTTGCCCATGCTACCCAGCCACAGCATGCAGAGGAGGTGGTGGACTGGCTTACTAAACCTTCCTCATCCGCCTCATCCTCTGTCATGCAAGCAGAGACAAATGTGCAGTCCCCTGCAGTTGCCAGGGTGGATAAACCTGCCTCCTTGTCCACAAAGAGTAATTTTTCTGCACCTGTTTGACAGGCAAAAAAATTCACATGCATTAAACAAATAAATACAGAACAGATGTAACATAACAATTTAATCTGTATGCTATACTAACAAACCCCCACAATGTGGGATAATGGTTCCCTCGAAGGGGAGTTCTAAAACAAATAGTGTAAAAAAAAACAAAAAAAAAAAAAACAAGACTGTGCGGCCATAATACAAGAGATGGTCAGAGACTGAGGACATGCTACAGGAGATGGTCAGAGACTGTGAGGACATGCTACAGGAGATGGTCAGAGACTGTGAGGACATGCTACAGGAGATGGTCAGAGACTGTGAGGACATGCTACAGGAGATGGTCAGAGACTGTGAGGACATGCTACAGGAGATGGTCAGAGACTGTGAGGACATGCTACAGGAGATGGTCAGAGACTGTGAGGACATGCTACAGGAGATGGTCAGAGACTGTGAGGACATGCTACAGGAGATGGTCAGAGACTGTGAGGACATGCTACAGGAGATGGTCAGAGACTGTGAGGACATGCTACAGGAGATGGTCAGAGACTGTGAGGACATGCTACAGGAGATGGTCAGAGACTGTGAGGACATGCTACAGGAGATGGTCAGAGACTGTGAGGACATGCTACAGGAGATGGTCAGAGACTGTGAGGACATGCTACAGGAGATGGTCAGAGACTGTGAGGACATGCTACAGAAGATGGTCAGAGACTGTGAGGACATGCTACAGGAGATGGTCAGAGACTGTGAGGACATGCTACAGGAGATGGTCAGAGACTGTGAGGACATGCTACAGGAGATGGTCAGAGACTGTGAGGACATGCTACAGGAGATGGTCAGAGACTGTGAGGACATGCTACAGGAGATGGTCAGAGACTGTGAGGACATGCTACAGGAGATGGTCAGAGACTGTGAGGACATGCTACAGGAGGTAGTCAGACTGTGCGGACATTATACAGGAGATGGTCAGAGACACTGCGGCCATGATACAAGATATGGTCAGAGACACTGCGGCCATGATACAGGAGGTGGTCAGAGACCGTGCGGACGTGCTACAGTAGACGGTCAGAGACTGTGCAGATAGGCTACAGGAGATGGTCAGAGACTGTACAGACATGATACAGGAATAGACATGTGCACACTGAAATATTTCGTTTCGGAATTTCGTTTTCGTCCGAAAAATAAATTTATTTAGTTACTCCCGAAATTCGTTTTTATTCATTTAGTTTTTCGTTAAAAATTGCATTCGTCCGAAAATCCAAATTAAGGTCGAATCTGTCATCGAAGGCTTATGGTGTCTGTTGAATGTTCAAAGAAGATTCGACGGAGCAGCTAAACTGTACGACGCCGTATAGTTTACCTGCTCCGTCGAATCTTCTTAGAACTTTCAACAGACACCATAAGCCAAAGTACGGGTGTACTTAGTTCTAGCTATTTTACTGCTCCTACTCTTTGGTTACAATCAGCCAATAACATTCATCATTATTTTTATTTACCTTTTCTCCCCTACGTCAAATCTTCTCTCTATGTAGAATCTTGGACTGATAGAGTTAAGGTTAGGCACATTCGACCACAGGTTTGATGGACATAGATTGTTATTGTCATCATCATGTCGAATCTCCTATCTATATCGAACTGTTGTAGCAACGAAAACAAAAATAAAGCATTTGTTTATGTCGGATCTTTTTTCGGATTCTGCACGTTCGTTATCGTTTGTTAAAACGGTAACGAAAATACCTGAAATTCGGACGAAAAACGAATGCACATGTCTAATAGAGACTGTGCGGCCATGACTCTTCCACTGTGCTTATACTCACCTTTCCTTCATTTGGGGGTAAGAAGAGAGTCCTTAGCCCTGCAGAAACTCTTAACATAATCTGGAGCTTTAGTCTTAAACAAACGACCTTCACGCAACACTCAGCGCTATGGTGCCTTAAAGCACCCCTTAATGATGGATACAACTGCAACCTTATGCAGGTAAATAGTAAAATTATAAAAAAAAAAAAAAAAAAAAATTATATATATATATATATATATATATATATATATATATATATATATATATATATATATATATATATATATATATATATATATATATATATATATATATATATATATATATATATATATATATATATATATATATATATAATATAAAATATAAAATATAAAAAGCAGTGACTTAAAAGATCATAGAATATATACACATGAATGAAAAAAAAATCTTTAGACACAGTCTCCAGATATTTATATTCAAAGCAGCGCTCACTACCACACACAGTAAGTGTGGCTGCAGCTCATAAAGTCCTGTAAGAGAAATAAAGCGTGATATTGGGTGATGAGATGGACAGTCAGTGCATAAAGATCACTGTCATTATCCCTAAAGCGTGCACCAAACACCAGAGTCCACACCTCGTGAGTCACTCTCCCCCTAAGGGTATACACTCACCAGACTGCTAAAATATAGAAGCCTTAAAAAAGGTTAAGGAAGGGCATCCGCCTGTTCAGGATTCCATCCATTCAATCCATCACTCCATGGGTGGTTGATCACATCACTTCATCTTGAAGCCCTCAGTAAAAGTCGGGATCACGAAACATGTCAGGGCGTGACCTAGCGGCATCTGGAAGTGAGGATAGCGTGTTATGAGTGGAGAGGATTAACCTGAGACTGTCCGAGCAAGGGAACCACGAGATAGAGGATGGCGTCTCCTCTTGAACGGTGACAGATTTATACTACTTTCCAGTTTTAAATTTTGTATCTTGTAAGTGTAATCATAAGGGGGGTGGTTGTTCTAACAAAAACAATAAACTAGTTGAAACGAGATCACGCTATGTGGAGTGTTTCTCTTTCTCATATGATCAACCACACATGGAGTGATGGATTGAACGGATGGAATCCTGAACAGACTGATGCCCTTGACCTTTTTAAAGCTTCTATATTTTAGTAGTCTGGTGAGTGTATACCCTTAGGGTAGGGTATGCAACCTCGGCCCTCCAGCTGTTTTGAAACTACAAGTCCCATGAAACATTGCAAGACCCTGACAATCACAGGCATGACTCCTAGAGGCAGAGGCAGAAGCATGATTGGATTTGTAGTTTTACCACAGCTGGAGGGCCTAGGTTGCCTACCCCTGCCTTAGGGGGAGAGTGACTCACGAGGTGCGGACTCCGGTGTTTGGTGCATGCTTTACAGATAATGATAGTGATCTTTACACACTGACTGTCTATCTCATCACCCAACGTCACACTCTGTTTCTCTTATGGGATTTTATGAGCTTCAGCCACACTACACTGTGTGTGGTAGTGAGCGATGCTTTGAATATACATATCTAGAGACTATGTCTAAGGATTGTTTTTATTCATGTGTATATGATCTGGAGCTTGCATATTTTTTTCATCACTGTGGCAAGTAAATGGTGTGGTGGGAGGCCCCCAAGTTGTACATAACTCTTTATGCCCACATAGCTAATAGAGGACAGCAGTAACTTAACCACTTAAGCCCCGGACCACAAATAGAGCTGTCTTTTGATGGTATTTGATTGCTTCTGCGATTTTGATTTTTTGCGATATAAACGGAAAAATACCGAACATTTTTTTTTTTTTTCAAAAAGATATTTTCTACTTTTTGTTATAATAAAATAAACTCAATTTTAGTCATAAATTTAGGCCAAAATGTATTCAGCCACATGTCTTTGGTAAAAAAAATGTCAATAAGCGTATATTTATTGGTTTGCGCAAAAGTTATAGCGCCTACAAACTAGGGTACATTTTCTGGAATTTACGCAGCTTTTAGTTTATGACTGCCTATCTCATTTCTTGAGGTGCTAAAATGGCAGGGCAGTACAACCCCCCCCCCCCAATGACACCATTTTGGAAAGTAGACACCCTAAGGAAATTGCTAAGAGGCATGTTGACCCCATTGAATATTTTTTTTTTGTCCCAAGTGATTGAATAATGACAAAAAAAATTTTTTTTTTTTACAAAAAGTTGTCACTAAATGATATATTGCTCACACATGCCATGGTTATATGTGGAATTGCACCCCAGAATACATTTTGCTGCTTCTCCTGAGTACGGGGATACCCCATGTGTGGGACTTTTTAGAAACCTAGCCGCGTACGGGGCCCCAAAAACCAATCATCACCTTCAGGATTTCTAAAAGGCGTAAATTTTTTATTTCATTCCTCACTACCTATCACAGTTTTGAAGGCCATAAAATACCAATATGCCACAACCCCCCCCCCCCCCCAAATGACCCAAATGAAAGTAGACACCCCAAGCTATTTGCTGAGAGGCATGGTGAGTATTTTGCAGCTCTCATTTGTTTTGAAAATGAAGAAAGAAAAGAAAAATGGATTTTTTTTCTTTTTTCAATTTTCAAAACTTTGTGTCAAAAAGCCAATTCTGCAAAATACTCAACATACCTCTCAGCAAATAGCTTGGGGTGTCTACTTTCCAAAATGGGGTCATTTTGAGGGATTTTGTGCCATCTGGGCATTCCATGGCCTCTGAAACTGTTATAGGCAGTGAAATAAAAAATGTACACCCTTAGAAAGCCTGAAGGCGGTGCTTGGTTTTCGGGGTCCCGTACGTGGCTAGGCTCCCAAAAAGTCTCACACATGTGGTATCCCCATACTGAGGAGAAGCAACAGCATGTATTTTGGGGTGTAATTTCACATATGCCCATAGCATGTTTGAGCAATATATCACTTAGTGACAACAAAAAAAAAAAAAATTATCTTTTTCCCGCAACTTGTGTCAAAATATATAATATTCCATGGACTTGACATGACTCTCAGCAAATAGCTTGGGGTATCTACTTTCCAAAATGGGGTCATTTGGGGGTGTTTTTGAACTGTCCTGGCATTTTATGCACAACATTTAGAAGCTTATGTCACACATCACCCACTCTAACCACTTGAAGACAAAGCCCTTTCTCACACTTTTTGTTTACATGAAAAAATATTTTTTTTTTTTTTGCAAGAAAATTACTTTGAACCCCCAAACATTATATTTTTTAAAGCAAAGGACCTACAGATTTTTTTTCACACAGTATTTGCACAGCGATTTTTCAAACGCATTTTTTTTTGTTTGGAAAAAACACACTTTTTTCCATTTTAATGCACTAAAACACACTATAGTGCCCAAAAGTTTGATAAAATAAAAAAGATGATCTTAGGCCGAGTACATGGATACCAAACATGATATGCTTTAAAAATTGCGCACAAACGTGCAGCGGCGACAAACTACATACATTTTTAAAAGCCTTTAAAACGCCTTTACAGGTTATCTCTTTATTTACGGAGGAGGTCTACTGCCAAAATTACTGCTCTCGATCTGACCTTCGCGGTGATACCTCACATGCATGGTGAAATTGCTGTTTACATATAACGTCAGACTGACTCTTGCGTTCACTTTTGCGCGAGAGCAGGGGGGGGACAGGGGTGCTTTTTTTTTATTATTTATTTTTGTTTTTTTATTTTATTTTTAAACTGTTCCTTTCATTTATATTTTATCATCATTTGTATTGTTACCTCAGGGAATGTAAATATTCCCTATGATAGCAAAAAGGTAGTGACAGGTACTCTTGTTGAAAAAATTGGGGTCTATTAGACCCTAGATCTCTCCTCTGCCCTCAAAGCATCTGACCGCACCAAGATCGGTGTTATAAAATGCTTTCCCAATGGCGCTGTTTATATCCGGCGAAAGCCAAGTCATGAAATGCTCGTAGCTTCAGGTTTCTTAGGCCAGAGAGATGATTGGAGTCATTCCGGTCTCTGATCAGCTGGTGGAACCACCGGCTGCATTCTCAGGTTCCCTGTTGGGACAGGAGAGCCAGAGAAGACCATGGAACAATGGAAGACGGGGGGGGGGGGGGGGGGGGACGACGACATTCCCTCCCACTGCTTGTAAAAGTATAGTAAAAAGTGGATTGCGCTAACTCTTGTGTATAATAACCACCAAAATTGTGCAAAATAAAAAATATTTCTATATTGATCCTATGATGAAGTGTTTTTCTCTGCCATCTATATTGGTATATTGATATTTTTCTCTTTATCTTTTTTTTCTCTGCCATTAGATGGCAGAGAAAAACACTTCATCATAGGATCAATATAGAAATATTTTTTATTTTGCACAATTTTGGTGGTTATTATACACAGGAGTTAGCGCAATTCACTTTTTACTATATTTGCATTCCACTATTTCTTGGGTGGAGCCACATGATTGCAGCAAACTAGATTGATGGGTTATTAAAACTTAGTTTTGCGCCGGTAACACATCTTGTTGGACAAATATACACATTTTTACTGCTTGTAAAAGTAGTCTAGAGGCTAATTAGCCACTAGGATTGCTTTTACATGAAAGCCGACCGCTGGCTGAAAAGAATGATACTAAGATGATACCTAAACCCGCAGGCATCATTCTGGTATAACCACTCAAAGTCCAGCAACATACCAGTACGTTGCTGGTCCTTGTTGGGCATATATTGTAATCTTTTTTTTTTTCATGCAGCCTGTGGGCTGAACGAAAAAAAAAGAGATTGATCGGTGGGTATGCCCACCATTAAAAAACCTCCCTTCATGCACCCACTTCTAATGATGGGCATATGTGCACCACTTTGTTTTTAACCACTTCAGCCCCGGAAGGATTTACCCCCTTCCTGACCAGAGCGCTTTTTGCGATTCGGCACTGCGTCGTTTTAACTGACAATTGCGCGGTCATGCGACGTGGCTCCGAAACAAAATTGATGTCCTTTTTTCTCACAAATAGAGCTTTCTTTTGGTGGTATTTGATCATCTCTGCGATTTTTATTTTTTGTGCTATAAACAAAATAAGAGCGAAAATTTTGAAAAAAAAAAAAAAAACGCATTATTTTTTACATTTTGCTATAATAAATATGCCCCAAAAATATATAAAAAACAATTTTTTTCCTCAGTTTAGGTCGATACATATTCTACATATTTTTGGTAAAAAAAAAAAAAAAAAAAAAAATCGCAATAAGCGTTTATTGATTTGTTTGCGCAAAAGTTATAGCGTTTACAAAATAGTGGATAGTTTTATGGCATTTTTATTAATAATTTTTTTTTTTTTTTTTTACTAGTAATGGCGGTGATCAGCGATTTTTATTGTGACTGCGACGTTGTGGCGGACATGTCGGACATTTTTGACACTTTTTGGGACCATTGTCATTTATACAGCAATCAGTGCTATAAAAATGCATTGATTCCTGTATAAATGACACTGGCAGTGAAGGGGTTAACCACTAGGGGGCAGGGAGGGGTTAAATCAGTACTAGGGAGTGTTTTCTAACTGTAGGGGGGAGGGGCTGTGTGTGTCACTACACTGATCTCTGCTCCGATGACAGGGAGCAGAGATCCAGTGATCCAGTGAGATCCAGTGACACTGTCACTGGGCAGAACGGGGAGATGCTGTTTACATCAGCATCTCCCCGTTCGTCCTCTCCATGAGGCGATCGCGGGTATCCCCGCGGCGATCGAGTCCGCGGGACCCGCGACCCGACTCGCGGAGTTCGCGGCAGGCACAGCGGTAAATTCAGCCGTGCCATTCTGCCAACGTAAATGTACAGGAGCCAGTTGGGAACTGGTTAACTGTGGTGGTAAAATAACCTCCTACAGCGCTAGAGTCACGGCTTTATGTATCGTGGGAGCAAACGCTGTTGCTGTCAAGATAAATAGATCCGCGCTGCAGCTGAATGGCGTACCTGCTAAGCAAATGATGGTTAACAACAAAGTAACATTACAGTATAACAGTAAGACTTACCATACCTGCAAAGCAAATACAAAAAAAAAATAAATACAAAAAAACATAGTAAAAAAATAAAACATTTAACACAACCTGTGCCTAAAATATATATGCTGAAAGCATGGGGGCATCCACCTGCAAAAGTCAGGAGCAAATCGCTCCTCCGCCCCTGCTGCCCCCATGCTTCAGCATATACACTCTTTTTTTTTTAACTGTGGTGGTGAAATCACCTCCGACAGCGCTGGAGTCACGGCTTTCTGTATCGTGGGAGCAAATGCTGTTGCTGTCAAGATAGATAAATCCAAGCTGCAGCTGAATGGCATACCTGAAAACAAAAAAAATGGTTAACAATAAAACACAATAAAACATTGCAGAATAGAATACAGTAAAAAAGAACAGAACAATAGAGAGAGAGAGAACAATAAAATGACAACTATTTTTGTTTTTTTTTATTTTATATATTTTTTGTGTTTTTTTTTTTTTTTTTTTTACACTTTTATTTGTAACTGTAACTAACAGTTCGGTTCCAGGTTCGGGTCTCTCAAAATGCGATGGCATCTTGGGAGACCCTGTGAAAGTGTGCCTAGTCTGTGCAATGCTGTACCCTACGCTAAAACTCCACTAGTGTATGGTAGCGTTCAAAACCATTCACCAATGCAAAGACCAGGATTGTCAGGTCAGGAGGGACAATAATAACGGGTGTCACGCCTATATCCGCGCTTTCTGCAGACACATTTCTTTGGTGGGCTCGTTGGGTAGGGGTACTCGGGAGGACATAAGGAAAATGCCTCTCATGCAGCCGGCTTACTGCATTTGGTTGGGGATGGTGAGGTGGAGAACCATCTGGAAACAGAAGGGCTCTGACGATCTCTTCCTGGAATTTAAGGAAGGATCCAGTCCGTCCTGATGCTCTGTATAGCACATGAGTGTTCAGCAAACCCAATTGAAACAGACACTTTTTTGTACCAGCGTCTGGCCTTACGGGCAACTAGGTACAGCGCCAACAACTGGTCATTGAGGTCCATCCCTCCCATATTTTGGTTATATTTGTGGACACAGGTTTCTCCACAACACCAGTCGCCGTAGTAATTTAGACCGTTGTGTCTGCATGAAGGGAAGTAAGAACGAAAACATTCTTATTATCCCTCTACTTCATAGTGAGCAAGTTATTACACTTCAAGCAGGGTCTCTCCCCCAGCCTAAGACGGGAATCTACAAGCCGCTGGGGAAAGCCCCGGCGATTAGATCACACGGTGCCACATGCTTCAATCTGATAATCAAACAAGTGATTAAAAAGTGGCACGCTCGTGTAATAATTTTCCACATACAAACGGTACCCCTTACCGAATAAGGGTGACACCAAGTCCCACACAATCTTACCAGCGCTTCCTATGTAGTCAGGGCAGTTTGTCGGCTCTATATGACCATCTCTTCCCTCATAAACCATAAAACTACATGTATAGCCTGTGGCCTTGTCACAGAGCTTATACATCTTGACCCCGTATCTGGCATGCTTGCTGGGAAGATACTGTTTGAATGACAAGCGGCCATAAAACTTAATCAGGGACTCATCAACGCAGACAACTTGATGGAGAGTACACAAGTCTGCAAAACGTTGGTTAAAGTGGTTTACGAGGGGCCAAATTTTGTAGAGCCGATCGTATCCAGGGTCTCCATGACGACAACAGAGTTCATTGTTGTTGAAGTGCATGAACCACAAAATCTACTCGTATCGTGCCCTGGCCATGGAAGCAGAGAACACGGGCATATGGTACATTGGGTCAGTGGACCAATATGACCGCAACGTACTAATTTTAACTATGCCCATGTTGAAGGATAGGCCCAGAAAGGTCTTAAATTCGGAGACCATAATTGGTCTCCAATCTCTAGCAAGGGAGGACTGGGGATTAGTGGCGATGTATTGACCAGTGTACAAATTACTTTGGTCCACAATAGATCTTCAGTGAAAAACAGCAAATAAAAATCAAGTGACATAAACTCAACTGTTTCCACCTGAATGGCGGGTTGGCCAGTGAATGGGGGGGGGGTGGGGGAAGTACGGGTGCTGCAGAAGTGGTGGGCTCCCAATTAGGATTGGCGAATTCTGCAGGAAGGACACTATGGGCACGACAGGCCTGTCTTTGTCTTCTTGGTGACAGTGGGACACTACTGGTGCTTGCCACCTCGCCAGCTTGAACTGCACTTATGTGACTCGCCGCATCACCAAGTGTTACTGCAGTGCTGGATGTTACGACCAGGGTGTACTAGGCCGCTGGTGCTTGCCAGTTCACCAGAAGGAATAGTGGTGCTAGTACTTCTCTGCTCCATATGAGAGCCCTGCGGTTCTTGCACCTCAACAACAGAAGAAGAAGATCGGGGTCTGGTACGCCTGACCTTGGTAGGGACCACAACTCCGTCATCAGAGCTATCTGTCATGGATTCGCTGCTATCTACAAGTTCGTATTCTGAGCCTGAATCTGACAGATGAGCGACTTCCTCTTCACTATCTGTCATGCTCAGTAAAGTGTAGGTCTCTTCACTACTGTACCTTTGATTTGCCATTTTGGGCTCTAAATTTTCTGGTACAGTAGTGAGACTCACAGGTAAAAAAGCTCCCGACTGTCAGCAAATGTAACAAACGCTACCAAGAAAACTGTTAGCGATCGCAGGGACCAGACCTGGCTGCGAACGCTGCAGTTATGCATTTCGTGTTTTGTAAGTGACAGTGATCGATCGATACTGCACTTGGGTGGGCTGGGCGGAGGGGCAAAACGCAGGTGCTAGCAGGTATCTGGGCTGATCCCGCTAACACTGCGTTTTTGGGAACCCTAAACTGCTGGGGACGCTAGTATAGATCTGATCTGATCAGATATTGATCCGTACTAAGGGAGGTGTATGCTGCGTGCATGGGTGTTAGTGGTACGGTCACTAACCTGACGCTGCCTGGGGCGACGCAGACCCTATCTGACCCTAAAACCTAACTGACATCACCCGCCGGGTGATCAGGGGGTTATACCTTTATTAGGTAATAAACGGCGGGTGCCCTGACACTAAAAAACAAAGTAACCAGCGTCACCCGTGACAGTTATATGGTGATCACTGGTGAAAGGGTTAACTAGGGGGCAATCAGGGGGTTAAAACCTGTACTAGGTAGTATATGGGGGTACCTGACGCTATAAAAAGTGGACGGTGAACCAAATACTTACCCGACTAACTAGCGTCACCAGTGACACTAATACAGCGATCAGAAAAAAGATTGCTTAGTCACACTGGTGACAGCGGGTGATCAAGGGGTTAAACCTTTATTAAAAGGGGTTGAGCGGGTACCCTAGACTTAAAAGGGGCCTACCACTAACTGCCCTACCACTTATAACAGTCACAAATGACACCAATGCAGTAATCAGTAAAAAAAAAAAAAAAAAAAACAACTGCTATTGGTGTCACTGTGACAGGGGGTGATCGGAGGGTGATCGGGGGTGATTAGTGTGCCTGCGTGTTCTACCTTTAGTGTAGTGTTGGTGCACTTACTTTGATAACTTCTCTCCTCAAGCGCCGGAACGAAAAGACTGACACGAGGAGAGATGACATCACTTCCTCTGCCTCTGTTTACAGTTCAGAGGCAGAGGAAGCATTTCATTCGTCAGGAGCAATCACGAGGGGGTGGCCATGAATCAGCAGCCTCCCCCTCAGCACGGATCGCTCCTGAAGCTAATCCGACCACCGCGGGCATCGGGGGCGTCTGATCTGACCCCCCCCGCCCGCGGGCAGGCAGGGACGTACAGGTAAGCCCTTATGCCTGCCAGTGCCATTCTGCCAACATCGGCATGCGGCAGTCGGCAAGTGGTTAAAGTGCCTATCCCATATCCACACTTCAGGTTTGTCATAATACACATTCAGTCTGCCTCCAGCACGCACACTATACAGCTCCCATAGACAATGCTGTACAAAACCACTAATGAGCAGCAATGACACAGCTAACCTGTGTACAGTCCTAATCACACCGCCCCTGTCATCTCCAGTCTCCCCCTCCTCCTGGCATCTTCATGCTCCTCCGAGCACTCGCTGCACACACACACACACACACACACACACTACTAAGAACCAGGAACACTTGGTGGATCAGCAGTGCCCTAATTGGATTTCAGAAACAGGGCTCTGCAGTGTGATGTACGTTAGCCTCTGATTGGCAGAGTGCGTGGTGGGCGAGGCAGTGTGTGTAAGCAGCCAAAGGTCAGTCCTGCAGGACGCAGCTAATGGGAACGACGTTCCTGCAGTGGAAAAAGTACAGGAACGCCTTTCCCATGCATTCCTGCAGGACTCCAGCCATGGTGATACGTCAGCTGAGGGAGTGTTACCACCACCAAATGACAGATCCCCTGGTTTCTCAACAAACAAAAGCTGGTGGGGAGCGGTCATTTAGTGGTGGCAGTGCTACTGCAGCTAAATTACAGATCCTCGACTGCCATTTATGAAAATAAAAAAGAAGAAGGTCACGTCAAATTCACAAGCAGGTTTATGAGATCCCCATGTTATATTTTTAAAAATGTGTGCTTTTTATGTTGTCCTTTAAGCTGCATTAAAATATCCTTCCCCCACTAAATGGTATTAAAATTTTTCATCGATACATGTCCTCCATGGCAGTGCAAAGCTACCCACACTTTTAAAAAAAAAAAAAAAAAAAAAAAAAAAAAAAAAAAAGGCTTGCAAAGCTTGAGTTAGAAAGACCATTAAAAAAAAAAAAAAAGGATTTGGCTCCAAAGCCCAACCTCCTGTAAACCAAATTAGTTTGCTCATACCCAGTCTCTGTTTTGAAAGCCAGCAATACATCTAAAAATTTGTATACCTGAAAAATCCAATACGCTATCAAATGTAAAAAACGTTGACATATTTAGCCCAATGCAGTGAAATGCACGTGCCTCTACACTTAAGAAAATGTAGGAGGGATAACCAGGACTCAGTATTCTTGAGGACAGCAGGGTATTCATTTTGGACAAGAGGAAGATGCTGAGAGAGGCTCCCCTTGTGGCTAAGTGCAGTATAACCCTGAAGGTAGTATAGGAGGTAATAGGGCTCAAAGAAGCATGCATTGCTTGTGGTGGCAGCAAAGGTGTGAGAGCAAGTCCCTGTAGGCTGCAACTGGATATAGAGGATTGTGTATACAGGCCACTCAGTAAAGGCCTGCCTGAGGGTCAAATAGTGGTGAACAGGTTGGTGGCTGCTGCAAGAGAGTGGCTAGGAAAGCCAGGGGGTCATACACAGGTAAGTAACCAGAAAAGTGATACCAAAGTCCGTAAGCCGAGCCGGGGGTCAAACACTGGTGGTCAGCTAGGGATCAAACACTGGAGAAGAGATCAGAGCAGGTCAGGAGGCAACACTGAAGAAATGGCTGCACTTCAAGATCTATCAAAATTCTTATTTAATGAACGAACATCCCAAATCAAACGGTAGACGTGTTTCACACACTAACAGGTGCGCTTATTTATTACAAAGATAAGTCGGCATTGTTTTCCTTATTTACACCTATCTAGTATAGCAACAGGTGATACAGATCATTAAATTTCAGACTTCTTTTTAGCCACATGTGATTCACAAACATTAACCGCTTCAGCTCCGGAAGATTTTACCCCCTTCCTGACCAGAGCACTTTTTGCAATTCGGCACTGCGTCGCTTTAACTGACAATTGCACGGCCATGCGACGTGGCTCCAAAACAAAATTTACATCCTTTTTTTACCACAAATAGAGCTTTCTTTTGGTGGTATTTGATCACCTCTGCGATTTTTATTTTTTGCGCTATAAACAAAATGAGAGACAATTTTGAAAAAAAACGCATTATTTTTTACATTTTGCTATAATAAATATCCCCCAAAAATATATAAAAAAACATTTTTTTTCCTCAGTTTAGGCCAATCATATTCTTCTACATATTTTTGGTAAAAAAAAAAAAAAAAAAAAAAAAAAAAAAAAAAAAAAAAATCGCAATAAGCGTTTATTGATTGGTTTGCGCACAAGTTATAGCTTTTTTTTTTACTAGTAATGGCGGCGATCAGCGATTTTTATTGTGACTGCAACGTTATGGGAGGACATGTCGGACATTCTTGACACATTTTTGGGACCATTGTCATTTATACAGCGATCAGTGCGATTAAAAATGCACTGATTACTGTGTAAATGACACTGGCAGTGAAGGGGTTAACCACTAGGGGGCGGGGAGGGGTTAAGTATGTCCTAGGGGAGTGATTCTAACTGTAGGGGGGATGGGCTGTGTGTGTCACTACGCTGATCACTGCTCCCGATGACAGGGAGCTGTGATCAGTGACACTTGTCACTAGGCAGAACGGGGAGATGCTGTTTACATCAGCATCTCCCCGTTCGTCCTCTCCGTGAGGCGATCGCGGGTATCCCTGCGATCGAGTCTGCGGGACCTGCGACCCAACTCACGGAGCTCCCGGCCGGCGCGTGCGCTGCAGGCACGCACGCAATGGCACGGCGGGGAATTCAAATGGACGTACCTGTAAGTCCATTTGCCCAGCCGTGCCATTCAGCCGACGTACATCGGGGTGCGCCGGTCGGGAAACGGTTAATAAGAAAGAGAAAGACATATAAACTTGCACACATTTGGATATCTTTTAAAGATAAAATTAGCAGTAGTAATGAAGATATACCAATATGGACAGTCCATGTGCTATGAGAAAACAGAAAAAAAAGTGTGTACATATGCAGGGCCGTCTTTAATATTGATTGGACCTTGGGCAAAAATTTTCTTGGGGCCCCCCCCAAGCAGTTTTGCTCCTCACCTGCTCTGAGACATACAATAAATAGCAGCTAGACTTAAAATCAGTTTACTGTAAAAGATCAGGCAGCGATTGTATTTGGTTGCCAGAGGTTGTAGCATATCATTACTGCTTACTGACTGGTTGCTAGAGGTTACAACACACATTAAGGCTCACTGATTAGTTGCTAGAGGTTAGGGAAAAGGATTTCTGCTTGTTGATTGGTTGCTAGAGATTACTGTACAGTAATACTGTTCACTGATTGGTTGTTATAGGTTACAACACATCCTCCTCACTGCAGGGGGGCATGATATACATATGAATGCTGCCTTTATTTACATATCAATGCCGCCGGCCTCAGCTATTTACGTATGAATGCAGCTGCTATTTACTCATGAATGCTGCCATTGTTTACATATGAAAGACAGTTATTTACATGTAAACACAGGGTCTGCAGGCGAGTCATCTGTACACAACAATAGGGCAGAGCTGGGCAGCATTAGTAGCAGCACTTCACACTGAGATATCAGGACACAGCATGGGACTAAAACTTCAAGGGACAAGGGGATTTAAACTGGGATAGTTGGCAAGTATGAGGCAGCTGCTTTGGGCCCCACAACAATGACAGGGCCCAGGGCAGCTGCCCCTTTTGCCCTGCCTTAAAGACGGCCCTGTACATATGAAATATGTATATAAATGTGTATATAGAAAAGAGAAAGCATACCAACTTTTGAAAACATTATAACCTATTTATATCCCAATGGTTAAAGATAAATGCATGTTTCCTATACTCCATTCAGCTAGGGATCAGAGCAGTTCAAAAGGCAAGCCGGGTCACAACAGGAATCACTTGGAAGCACAATGCAGGTTCAGGAACAGGGGAGAGCTGAAGACAATCCAGCAATTTGGAGAAGATATGGGCAGCCTTTTATAGGCCAGCAGAGAGTCCCGATTTTCACTCCCCGTGCCGTCCCGTTGCGCACCCGCATGCGCTGAACAGTCATCCTTCCGCGCATGTGCGCGGGAATGCGCTGATAACGTCTGCTATGGCTATTTCTCTGACAGTGCCCCCCCCCCAAGGGCCAGCCCATGGATGCCCAAACTATTTCTTGGATATTTGTTGTGGAAGGCTTGTATTAGACATGGAGCATGCACATTGCTTGAGGGCTCCCAGGAATTATCTTCTGGGGGATACCCCTTCCATTTGATGAGGTACTGTACTTGCCTCCTCTTTATACAGAAAAATAAATGCCCATCAAGCTTGTCGGGGTCTTAGACATTTTGCTGTTCTGAGGTACTCCAGGTTCTTATGATCCGTGAAAATCATAATAGGATGAGCAGCTCCCTCCAACAAGTACCTCCATTCTTCCAAAACGAATTTGATGGCCAATAATTCTCGATCGCCCACGTCACAATTCCTCTCTGGAGGACTTATCTTCCGAGAGGCAAAGGTTACAGGGTGGAGGAGAGCCTTAGGTCCTTGGTGTTGGGACAAGATTGCTCCCGTAGCTATCTCCGAGGCATCCATTTTCAACACATAGGGCAAGACCGGGTCTGGGTGCTGTAGTATTGGAGCGGAAGTGAACAGACGTTTCAATTTATCAAAGGCTATTTGAGCCTCTTGAGACCACTGGAACCGGACCTGCTGGCGAGTCAACTGGGTAATGGATGAAATGATTATTGAAAAACCCTTCACGAACCTCCGATAGAAAATTAGCTAAGCCCACAAATCGCTGGACACCTTTCCTGTCAACAGGGGCTGGCTATTCCAGAATTGCCTTTACTGTTTGTGGGTCTATTGCGATTCTTTCAGTGGAGATAACAAGTCCCAAAAACTGAATGACTTCTCAAAGTCACACTTTTCTGCCTTGACGTAAAGTCCATGTTCTCAGAGTTGTGAGCACCTTCTTTACATGGGTTTGATGGAGTTCCAATGTGGCAGAAAAAATTAGAATGTCGTCTAGGTAGACAATGACAAAGTTATCAAGGAATTCTCGAAAGATGTCGTTCACCAGATGTTGGAAAGTAGCTGGAGCATTGCATAATCAGAATAGCATAACAAGGTACTCGAAATGACCAAACCGTGATCTGAAAGCCGTCTTCCGCTCATCTCCCTCACAAATCTGTACAAGATTATAGGCTCCACGTAGATCCAGCTTAGTAAAGATCCGAGCAGTTTGGAATCTCTGGAAAAGTTCTGGGATAAGAGGGAGCGGGCACTGTCAGGGAAATGGCCGTGTTGTGGGCAATTCCGCCAGTAACCGTCATGGTGGTGCCAGGCGAGTTTCTGTGCTGGACCACAGCAGTCTGTTCACGCCAGAGCGCTCGCACGCCCTGATCTTGTGGGCACACTCCCCCGGCCTATTTAAACCTGCCACTGACACTTGCAGTTTGCTGGATTATCAAACAGCTCATGTATTCCTGTGCCTTGTATACTCTAAAGACCACTGCTTGACCTGTGTTCCTGTTTATCTCCTCGCTGTGACCCCAGCTTGGCTGACTACTTTCCGATCTACTGCCCTCCGTGTATGACCCGGCTTGTTCCTGTACCTCTCTCGGACTGTCTTTTGGTATCTGACCCCTGGCCTGACTGTGGACCCTGTTCCTGGTTTACCCTGCTGTTACCGTTCAAGACTTTACTCCGCACGGCTGCCACAACGCACTCTAGCTACTTACAGCCAACCAGCGAGCTTGCAGTAATCCTGGCAACCCATGCACCTCTGTGCATCGCATTCCCTGTACCCAAATCCAAGGACGAGCTGCACTCAGCCACAAGGGATGCCCTCTCAGCAACCCAGCCTCACACTACAGACTTAACAGCCTCCAACTCAATTTCCGATAGAGGGAATATTCGGCCAAAAGGAATCTTGGTCCCTGGTAGCAAGTTGATTTGACAGTCATAAGACCGATGGGGTGGAAGATTGTCGGCTTTTTTCTTATCAAAAATGTCCATGAATTCTTGGTAAGCTGAGGGGACATTCTAGTGAGTACTTGGCATAGACTGAACAGTCAAACAGTTGGCCGATTTGCTGGGAGCTGGAACAAAGCAATGCTGTACACAATAGGCAGAAGAAAAGGATATTTCTTTCTTGATTCAGTTTATTTGTGGATTATGGGCCTGTAGCCACGGAAGTCAGAGAATGATGGGGAACATGGGTGAGCACATGACATCAAAACAGATGAACTCTTGGTGGCCGGAGTCTGTGATGGTGAGGATGGGTCTGGTTTCTTGAGTAACGGGTCCGGAACAGGGTAAGGAACCATTGGCTAAATGTACTTGAAGGCTTTGCTTCTTGCCCTGGAGAGGAATACAGAGTCTTTTGGCCAGGGAAAAAGTCCAAGAAGCAGCTGCATGCCCCTGAATCAACGATGGCCAAGAGCCGGACTTCCTCTTCTGCCACCTGTAGGGAGACAGGGAGGATAAGGTGAGATGTGGAAGGACCAGCAACCTGAAAGTTTATGGGAAGTTGTTGGTATGATTTACTGGGCCTCACAGGAAAATTACGTAGACAGTGTCCAGCTCCTTTGCAGTATAGACACAGATTGGCCTGCCGATGGCGTTGCTTTTCATCGGGAGTGAGTGGAGAGTGGACCAGACCCAGCTGCATAGGTTCACCTATCGAGGCAGGAGTAGAAGGGCTAAGTAGAGGAAAAGGAACTGGTGGAATCTTGGGTAACATCCAAGTAGGCCAGGAGATTTGAAAACGTTTGGAACGCCGCTCCTGTCAAGTTTCATGGAAAGTTGAATTAGGCCTTCTAGGGTAGCGGGCATTTCAACTCGGGGCGGTTCGTCTTTGAGAGTCTCAGAGAGGCCTTGATATTGATATTTGAGAGCAGCCTCGTTCCACCCAGTGTTAGAAGACCATCTTCGAAAGTTAAATGGTATAATCTTCTACCAGGCGCTTACCCTGAAACAGGGTATGCAGAGTGGCTTTAGCGGTTGCTGAGCACTGTGGGTCATCATAGAGCTGCACCATTGCTTCGAAAAAAGTATCTACAGAGTTCAATACAGGATTCTTTTGTTCAAGCAAGTTATGGGCGCATGCTTGGGTTTCCTCAGATAGCAAGGAAATAATGAACCCCACTTTCACAGACTCGGTAGAGAAGATTCTGGGCTGGAGAGCTAGGTACAGCAAGCATTCTTGAAAGCTCTGAATTTCTTCCAATCCCCCAGGAAACGTTCAGATGTAGGAACTTTTGGTTCACGAGGTGCCACTATTACTGCGGAAGTTGAGCTGGCCCGGTCTAGTAGAGAAGAGGTGGATGCTGTGTTGGAAGATGATGGGCCTAAGTCTGCGGGAGCAGGAGAAAGAGCAGTGACCTGCTGGCACAGGGCCTCGAGTGGGGAACCAGCTCTGTTGACCTCTGACATGGCTGGATTGTACAGTCATGTACCTTATCCGAAGCCAAGATGCTGAGAGAGGCTCCCCTTGCAGCTAAGCGCAGTATACACCCTGAAGGTAGTACAGGAAGTATAGGGCTCAAAGAAGCATGGGTTACCAGCAGGTTGAGGATGGCTTGAGCTGAAGATCACTTGGAGACTGCTTGTGGTGGCAGCAAAGGTGTGAGAGCAAGTCCCTGTAGGCTGCTACTGGATACAGATGATTGTGTATACAGGCCACTGAGTAAAGGCTGAGGGTCAAACACTGGTGAACAGGTTAGTGGCTGCTGCAAGAGAGTGGTGAGGTAAGCCAGGGGTCATACACAGGTAAGTAATCAGCAACGTGATAGCAACGTCCGTAAGCCAAGCCGCTGTCAAACACTGGTAGTCCAGCAGGTGCAGGTAATAGCAAAATCTGTGAGCCATTTGGAGAAGATATGAGTCCCGATTGTCACCCGTGTGCACCGAACCGTCATCCTTTAGCGCATTCGAGCGGTAACACGGTTTTAACGCCTGCTATCGTTTAGTTTAGTTATGTACTGCTATTTCGTTTATGTACTGCAGCAAACACCTTCCTCTTGTACATCTTTGTATTTAGAATATGGGCCTGGACCATCCATAGAGGTTTAAATGCTGGTATCATCCATAAAATCATATGAACTGAAAAATCTGATGTTGTGTGAATGATTTTCAAGTAGCAAGTGGATAGTGAAAGATCTTCTAGGGGCAAGTCCAGTTTTATTTTGGTTATTACATAGATCTCGATCTTTCAACCCGAATGGCTGAAAATCTTTAAAGATACAAGTAAGCATGTGAATAATCTTAGTACCTCCTGCATAGTAGTGACAAGAGCAGCACAGGCTCATGAAAGAGGACTTTTTAAAATTCTTTTGCTTTTTACCAATTAAGCCCTTCTCAAACTTTTTACCTCAGAGGAACCCTTGGAATAATTTTCAGGTCCACCGGGGGTCATTAGGAAAATTAGTCAATGAGAAGAAGGGCACACCCCCCCATCCTAGAATGGTTTAAAAATGCCACCCTTATAGTCTGGGAAAAAGATCACTGGTGTCATGCTACTAACTCTGCCAAGAAGTAATGGACCTGGAACTATGAAGGCACTCTCAGATGGGAGGTCAATTAGCCACAGCTCAAAGAACCCATAATAATTTCTGGAGAAATCCTAGGGTTCCACAGAACCCTGACTGAGAATGACTGCCCTAATACATAGGAGTAGCAGTCTCTTGGCCAGGGTTGTCCAGGAAATTGAAATGGAAGCTCAGCCAACATTACTTGTGAAACACTCAGGTAACCATAAAACTCTACATACAGTATTTGTTTAAGTTATTTATTATAGAATTACAATTTTTAAACTCATTCACCTTTTGTTCTTGGTTTTATATTAGGCATTTTTGACAAAATGCAAAATGTACAGTCTGTCCTCCTTCAACATGAACTCGCTTGACTTTGGCACCAACTAAGACACATTCTGAGGACTTACCATGATGAAATGTGAAGTATAACTTCATTCTGAATATATGGCTGCAGTATACAAGCCAAAAAATATATATTATTATGTTTGTATATCAGGGGAGTCGTCAGTGTATCAAAAATAATAATCCACCAAAACTAGAGATAAAAAAACCTGACTTTGACTACCAACCTCTTCATAAAAAAAAAAAAAAAATAAAAATAAAATTATGTTCAGATAGAAATGAATAAAACATAATTGTGACGAAATGTGGACACCCTGACTGGGTATCTCTGCCAAGAAGCTGCTTCCCAATGCTCTGGAACACACTATCAGTGAATCTGGCTATAGTTACCCCAAGAACTAGGCATCACAAGTTTTGGAGTAAACCAGAATAAGAACAGTTTATATGAACAGAGTAGGGATGAGCTTCGTGTTCGAAGAGACAGACACAGAGACACAGAGAGAAGACAGTGCCATTTCATTTGAGTTAGGTAGATTAGGCAGGACAGTCAGTCAGTTAGCTGCACTTACAGTGTATTGTGTATATATATGCATCCCAGGTGATAGATAGATCGATATTCATATATATATTGTAGCTAAAGCTACAAGTTAGTGTAGTGCGTCCTCCTGACAGTGTTCAGCTAAAACTGCAAGTTAGTGTAGTGCGTCCTCTGCACAGTGTTCAGCTAAAGCTACCTGTAGAAGGTTGGTGGTGTTCTCATACTGTAGGCAGGCAGTTGATTTTGCTAACTGCAGTATCAATTATATATTTATATATTTGTATATATTTGAGTGCAGTGCAGCTACAGGCCATTAGTATGTCTGGAAGGCCAACGAGAGGCAGACACTCACACCAATAAAAGAGGGCAAGCAGGTTCTGTGTCTAGTGGCAACGGTGCTGGTCGTGGAGATGGTGCATCCTCATCAGCACGTGGCCGTGGGACCCGCTTTGCCTTTTTTTCGGCGGCTGGCCATGTTGAGCCGCAACATGCGGAAGACTTGGTCGAGTGGATGACCAAGCCGTCCTCATCCTCCTCATCCTCCCTCACCCATGCTCAGGGTACTTTGGCAAAGCAGCTGCCAACGCGGCCTCTTCCCTCGGCTCAATGGCATCAGTGACTCCTTCCCTAGCCCCATGTCCTCCTGAGGAGTCCCTCGAACTGTTTGACCACAGTGTTGGGTACATGCTCCAGGAGGATGCCCAGCGTTTAGAAGGCTCCGATGATGATACTGAGCTAGATGAAGCCAGTAACGTGAGCACGGACAGAGGGTGTGCCCAAGAAGGACAGCAATCTGGCAGCCATGCTCCCCCTGCTGCAGCATACTGCCAGGTTTGCTCCAGTGATGAGGAGGGAGGGGATGATGAGGTCACTGACTCAACGTGGGTGCCTGATAGGAGAGAGGAGGAGGAAGAGGCACATCACCAATGAGGCAGGATGCCCTCCAGGGGCCAGCTTAAGGGCAGCACACTGACTGCATCACACCGCAAAGCTCCGCATGTGCAGGGCACTGCTGTCTCTGCGTGTTATTGCAAAAGTTCTTTGGTGTGGGCCTTTTTTGAGATGAGTGCATCAGATCGCACCACTGCTATTTGCAACATATGTCTCAAGCGTATCTCGCGTGGCCAAAACATCTCCCGCTTGGGCACCACATGCTTGACCAGACATATGTTGACCTGCCATGCAGTTCGTTGGCAAGCGTATCTAAAAGACCCACACCAAAGAACAAAGAGGACCTCTCCTTGCTCCTCATCAGCTGAGATCTCCAACCCCACTATACCTTCACTCCTCTTTGAGACCTGCACTGAGAGGAATGAAGGTGTAGAATTAGGTGTGTCATAGTCAAGTACTTGTGGGCAATCTGCTTTCGGTACACTGACGTTGGATTGTACCAGGCAAATTTCCCTGCCCCAGCTGCTGCACCGCCGAAAGAAGTTTGCTCCCAGCCATCCACATGCCCAGCGGTTGAATGCTAGCTTGGCAAAATTGCTAGCACTTCAACTGCTACCTTTTCAGTTGGTAGACTCTGCCCCCTTCCGCGAGTTTGTGGAATGTGCGGTTCCTCAGTGGCAGGTACCCAAACGCCACTTTTTCTCACGGAAGGCGATTCCGGCTCTCTACCGGCATGTAGAAGGCAATGTCTTGGCCTCGCTGGACAGGGCGGTCAGAGGTAAGGTGCATATTACCGCTGACTCATGGTCCAGCAGGCATGGACAGGGACGTTACCCAAGTTTCACGGCGCATTGGGTCACTCTGCTGGCAGCTGGGAAGGATGCAGGACAAGGTGCAGTAGTGTTGGAGGTTGTTCCGCCACCACGCCTCCAAAATGCCACTACTAATGATTGTGACACACCTCTCTCCTCCACCCCCTCCTCCTCTTCTTCCTCCATGGCCTCTTCCTGTGCTTTGTCCTGGGAACCAGCGGTGCTCCGTAGGCAATCAAGGGGCTACGCAAGTACGCAGGCCAAAAGATGCCATGCGGTGCTTGAGCTTGTGTGCTTGGGGGGACAGGAGCCACACTGGGGCAGAGGTTCTGTCAGCTCTGCAGGGGCAGGTTCAGAGGTGGTTGATGCCATGCCAACTTAAGGCAGGAATGGTGGTTTGCGACAATGGCACCAACCTCCTCTCCGCCCTCCGACAGGGACAACTGACCCATGTGCCCTTTTGGCTCACGTCCTTAACTTGGTGGTGCAGCGGTTCTTGGGCAGGTACCCGGCTTACAGGATGTCCTGAGGCAGGCCAGGAAAGTCTGTGTGCATTTCCGCTGGTCATATAATGCCAGTGCTCGGCTGGCAGACCTCCAAAAAAGGAGTTTAACCTGCCCAAGAACCGCCTAATCTGTGACATGCCCACCAGGTGGAAGTCAACGTTGGCCATGCTGCAGCGGCTGCACATGCAGCAGAGGGCCATCAATGAGTACCTGTGCGACTATGGCACCAGGACAGGGTCAGGGGAGCTTGTTTTTTTTCCCCCACCCCAGTGGGCCATGATCAGGGATGCATGCACTGTCGTGTCACCATTTGAGGAGGCCACAAGGATGGTGAGCAGTGACAGTGCATGCATTAGTGACACTGTCCCCCTTGTCCACCTGTTGGAGCACACGCTGCGTGGAATAATGGACAGGGCACTTGAGGCAGAACAGAGTCAGGAAGAGGAGGACTTCCTTAGCTCTGAAGGCCCCCTTTATCCAGACAGTGTTCCTGCATGCCCGCTGATCACACAGGAAGAGGACGAGGAAGAGGACGAGGACGAGGATTGTGTCAGTATGGAGGTGGAGCCTGGCACTCAGCATCAGCAGCAGTCTTTAAGGGATCAGTCCCAAGAAACACATGGACTTGTACGTGGCTGGGAGGAGGTGGCTGTGGACCATGTCGTCCTTAGTGACCCAGAGGATTCCGGACCCAATGCCTCAGCAAACCTACGCTGCATGGCCTCCCTGATCCTGCAAAGCCTGCGTAAGGATCCTCGTATTCGTGGTATCAAGAAGAAGGACCAATACTGGCTGGCAACCCTCCTTGATCCACGTTAAAAGGGTAAGGTTGCGGACCTTATCTTGCCATCGCAGAGGGAGCAGAGGATGAAACATCTTCGGGAGGCCTTGCAGAAAGGTCTGTGCAACGCGTTCCCAGAGACTGGGAGGTTACAAACTCCTGTTTCTGGACAATGTGTTGCTGAGGCTTCGGTCAGTCTAAGAAGGAGCGGTGGAGAAGGTGGCCGTCTGACCGATGCGTTCAGACAATTTTTTTAGTTCGCAGCCCCAAGGTATGATAGGTTCCAGCAACCATCGCCAGGGTCTGTTTTACATGGTGCAGGAATACCTAGGGGTAAGATCTGACATGGACACCTTTCCCACCAAAAATCCTCTGGGTTACTGGGTCTTGAGGATGGATCACTGGCCAGAGCTTGCACAGTATGCAATTGAGCTACTGGCCTATCCTGCATCCAGCGTTCTTTCGGAACGTACATTCAGTGCTGCTGGAGGCTTTGTAACCGATCACAGGGTGTGTCTGTCCGACTCGGTCGATCGACTGACCTTCATAAAAATGAATCAGTCTTGGATCACCACCAGCTACCAAGCACCTGATGCTGATGTAACCGAATAATTTTTTTTTAAATGTCAGATCCCTTCAAAGACTGCCTATGCTGATGCCAAGCGATTATCCTCTTCCTCCTCTATGATCATGCTGATAGCTTGTAAGAACATTTTTGGTTCTGGGCGCCGCCACCAGTGCCTAAGGCCCAATTTTTAAGCCCCTGTTTAACAAGGGCATGTAATTACAATTTTTGATGCAATTCTTTGCAGCAGGGCTAGTTCCTGCTCTCCAACTAGAGTATCTGTGAGGGGTTGCAGTGTTGTGGCACCAGCACCAGTGCCTAAGGCCCAATTTTTCAGCTCCTGTTCAACAGGGACATGCAATTAGAATTCTTGATCTTATATTTCCCAGCAGGGCCCATTTCTGCGCCCACCAAGATTAACTGTGAGGACTTACAGTATTGTGGCACCAGCACCACCATCACCCAAGGCCCAATTTTTCTGGCCCTGTAATTACAATTTTTGATCTAATATTTCACAACAGGGCCCTGTGAGGACTTACAGTGTTGAGGCCGCAACAACACCTAAGGCCCAAATTTCTGCTGAGTATATAGGGCAGGCCCCTACTTTCAAACATCCAACTTACAAACGACTCCTACTTGCAAACGGAAGGAAACAACAGGAAGTGAGATGAAATCTACCCCATAGGAAGGGAAATTCTCTCCTGTAAGAGTTAATATGGGAAAAACTTTTCTCCTTTCCACTGATGCTTTATCACCAATCCTTGTTTCACTAAAAACCCCAAATTTTCAAAAAACATTTGTCATTGGGACAAAAAGTGAGGTGAAATCTTCTGAAGAGGAGCACAGACAGCAAAACAAATGTCACAGGGGTGAAAACCCTTCCCTATGTTTTCCAAAAAGCTTAAAAACAGATTTTTTTGGCTGGAGCTACACTTTAAAAATGTACCAGTTCAAAATTACAAACAGATTCTACTTAACAAACTTACAGTCCCTGTCTTGTTTGCACCGCCTGTATACTGCTGTTCAGAGTATATAGGGCCTGGGGGCCCCACACCTTTCCTTTTTTTAATTTGGGTGCGGGGTTCCCCTTAATATCCATACAGGACCCAAAGGGCCTGGTAATGGACTGGGGGGGTACCCATGCCATTTGTCTTACCGACTTTCATTCATATTGCCAGGACCCGACATTACATTAAAGCCGCAAGCAGTTTTAAATGACTTTTTTTCCTTTAAACACGCGCCACTTTACAGGCATACTATAGACACCCCCCAGGTATGATATTTAAAAGGAATATTTCACTTTTTTTTTTACTTTAAGCATCATGAAAAATCACTGCTCCCAAAAAAACTGACGTTTTTAAAAGTTTTTTTTTGGATTGATACATGTCCCCTGGGGCAGGACCCGGGTCCCCAAACCCTTTTTAGGACAATACTATGCAAATTAGACTTTAAAATTAGCACTTGATTTTGAACGTTCGAGTCCCATAGACGTCAGTGGGGTTCTAACGTTCGTGCGAATTTTCGGTCCGTTCGCAGATTCTGGTGCGAACCGAACCGGGGGGTGTTCGGCTCATTCCTAGAACAGAGGCACAAAGATATACACTCAGAGGACATTCCCCCCTCCTTTGCATAATGACACAGGGCAGGGTAGATTTTACCTCCTCCCGTAACATGTAAGCCAATCCACATACACATATACATCCCATAATACTTTGCTCCCAAAGCAGGCAAACAATAGAACAATGGGATAAAGGCACTAAACACATAACAACCCCCGACCCATACGATCTAGCAGTCTGAAAGGTGAAACTATTTCTCTTCATATATTCCTTGAGGGATATTGTTCAGAAATTTTACTGTCCCAAATTAAAGACCCCCTTTAATCATTCAGCACACTCCACACATATAGAACCCTGGATAACAGGGGTAAAACGAAATGTTGAGTCCGGTGTGGTTGTACTGGTGTCAGAAACCATGAATCAAACTTAGACAGAAGTACAGTTAAACCACACCTGTTTATTAATAATAATAAAAAGGTAAACAGAGTAAACGTAGTAAAAACATAGCTAGAGTTCAGAAAATGGAACGCATATTCAGACAAGCCAAAATGTCAGGGAGCCAGAGATAAGCGTAGTAGAACAGCAAGCAGGATCTGGAGCCAGAAGGAATGTCCGCCAAGCAAGTCTTTAACAGTTACACAGGAGAGCTTCTCTAGAGATGTGACCAAGGCGAAGGCAGAGATCATCTGGGCTGAATGGCTTAAGTAGGCAGGACTGATGAGCAGGATATCATCCACAGGTGAGTCACTGTGGAGAGAAAGGAGCTGGCAATTAGACAGCTGAGTGGCCAGCTTTGAGAAGGAAGGGCTGAGCCCAGCCCTGACAACTGGGAGTCTGGTTAGTGAAGACCAAACTGGGCTTCTCGGTCACCCTGTGCCCCTAATAGACACAGGGTAACTTACATATAAGAGGGGCAGGGGGAGCTGGGCAAGGAGTTTCCCGACCTCTATAAGGTAAGCTGGGTTCCACAAGCCCACTGCCCAAAGTGACTCCCGTCACAATATTTATCTTTATTAGTAAACATTGTAAAAGCATGAGCAAATAAGTAAAACATCTTGACCAATATTATTCAAAATACTGGTACCAGTAACGGCTTCTGAATTTAGACATCTATAAAATTATACGCAGATAATATGATAAGGCTGATAATTGATCCACTCATAGGTAGATGTTCATGTATGCCAAGCTAGAGGACTCTGTAATCCTAAGCACAGACCTATACTGTATATATACAAACTAGTCTTATATGGTAAAAGTCTGCCGCACCCAGATCTATATAAATGGGACAATCAGTACATATTCCATTGACAAACAGGCTCCAATCGTAATGTAAATATGCAAAGTCACACATGGAAGTGGAGGTACCACCGAGGAAAAGGCATTAAGCCAACAAGCCACCACCAATATATGGTACCCCGTGTGCTAAGGAGAATCAACCATGTATGTCTTTATATGACTTGTACAGAGTCCACCCATTCCACCAGTATTGATACCTGTATGTAGACAGTCCACACATGGAACAAATTGTACAGGGTGGGTCATGAATATAGTGCCGTGCACTTAGCCACAACACAGGTACAAACGATATACTTAACAGTCCCATATTCATATTATCCAAGGAGAGAGTATCCAGTCCAGAGAAAAACCACCCAACCGGTTTTGTCAGTATTAACCAGCTGCTTCAGAGGCTAGACAATCACTCTGCCATATCAGAGAGAAGGATAGCTGCGCTAAACATTGAGACCACTATGGTAGACCAGTGCTGAGTAGGTAGAATATGAACAAATATATGAATATAAAAATGATGTGTGAAAAAAATGTTTAAAATTGCAGGCGACGACACAAATAAGTAGTTGAATAAATAGATATAAGAAAATATCAGAGAGTGAAAACAAAAGAGTGAAAATAAACTTCATGAAAAATCAAAGTCCAAATACAGCTAAATTAATGTGAAACGAAAGTGCAATCTTCCATCACCATTGAGTGCTGATCACCGTGACAAATGCACGGTTACCAGAAGGCAAGCAAAAACCAGCTTGCGGCTAAACACCCAACCATGGCCTTGTCCTAGGGCAGTGGTTCTCAACCTGGGGGTTGGGACCCCCTCAGGGGTCGAATGATGATTTGCCAGGGGTCACCGAATCCTGGGATGTTCCTGAAGTCCGCACCGCTCTCCCAGTCTTTTTGCAGCTGCCCAGCAGGGCTGACCCTTGAGCCCGCGGCCGCCCATTCAGTTCACAGCATGGCTGGGGGGCAGAATACTAGAGGTCAGCTGACTGGTGAGGAATGTTAAGTGGGAGGGGCTGCAGGAGACCCCATCTCTTGATTTCGGCATAGGTGTCACTGGCACGAGACATCACAAAGTCGAAGCCACAGAGAAGCCAGAGACACAGTGAGTAACACTACCCGTGATTATCGTTGCCATTAAAAGTCTCCACTACAGTTCTCAGATCAGCAGATGACCTTGATCAAGAGCACCTAAGCAGGCTGATCAGAACTCCCCCCAGCATTGCCACTCATTCCATTCCCCCCACCCCCACCAAGGAGTAAGAGAAGGGAAAAAAAATACATGGAAGGGAGAGGAAACGAGGGGGAGGAACAAAGAAAAAAAAAAGGGAGAGAAAGAATAAGAGAAAGAACAAGGACGGACGGATGGGGGAAAAAACAAAAACAAGAAATTTAGGATAGAGACAGATAAAAAGGGAAAGAAAAGATAACAAAAAAGAGTGGTACATCCTAAAATGTACCATAAGGGGTTTTAATACTGTACGAGTGGAAGGGACACAGGGAGCGCTAAATGTCCGTGGGTTAGGGGCGCAAATTATTGGCCTTGCCTTGGGTGCTGACAACCCACGCTATGAAAATAATTTTACTGTTGGGGGTCACCACAACTTGGGAAATTTTATCAAGGGGTCACGGCACTAGAAAGGTTGAGAACCACTGTCCTAGGGGATCCGGGATACACAGCTCAGAGGAATCTGGTATAAAACAGCTCAGAAGGCATCAAAACCAGAACTCAATGCGGCCGATAAACAACTAGGATGTTATGGAGACTCTCGGATATGTACCAAGTGTCACCCAAAAATATAAAAAAGGGAACTTCCCATGGTGTAATACTGTTATGAAGGTTTATTATAGAAGATAAAAAGATACACTTACAAACGTAGGGATAAAATAAGCATGAACAGCCGGCTGGCTTGCGAACGCCCGTTCGCTCAGAAGATCAAACGCGACGACATCAGCACGTCCTATCCACCCAATGCGCGTTTCGTCATAAAATGACGTCCATACTCCACCACAAGCAATTTCTTCATTGTTGCCACTTGTTCTACAGTGATATGTTTTTATTTTATATGTGATATTTAAAGTGTATATAGCCAAAATGTTTTTTTTTTTTTGTTTCTGATAAGGGTATTCGGCTTTTTATCGTGTAGGCAGAGGCAAACAGTCACTTGTTTAAGGAAGGGGTTTACACACAAATAAAGAGAAAGAACAGCCTAAACTCAGAATGGAGCAATAAAAAGGACTGTCTGATGCATCACAGAATTTTACCTCCTATTCAGAATACAATGGGGCCTTGTTATATAAAAACCTGGAGAAAAGGAAGTTCTCTACAAAAGTGTAGAACTATTCAAAGTCCAAACTGATTTACGGTTTCATTTTTCCAAGAAAAGAAAAATTGAAACTTGGTCACGGTGGTCAATTGCTTTAAAATGTTGGAGTGTTGTAGTTTTGTGCATGGCATTCACGTATACATTTAATGTATATTCATCTGCATTGCATGAAGAGCATATTCAGGCTTACAGGTTTGCACAGAAGCACCCTAAATGTGGGTGTAATATGGTCTTCAAGGTGGACTGGGCCTTTAAGTGTTGCGTCCTCACTTCATAAAACCATCTTGAGCAAACAGAAGAGCCACACACTGATCACATCACCCAGCAGGTCTTTATGTAGCCAAAAGCCAACTTCCCAATCAGTCCTCGCCTGTTGGTCTTACCCACTGATGCATATCATTGAGGATGAATATGAATTAGACCAATCATGGTGAAATGCATCAGTAGGCATGACCAACAGGTGAGGACTGTTTGGGAAGTCAGCTTTTGGCTACATAAAGACTTACTGGGTGACGTTATCCGTGTGTGGCTCTGCTGTGTACTGTTTGGTTGACTGGCAAATTTAGATACACTAACAAATTGAAACCAAATTCCAATTGTAAGTTATTCAGTCTGGGTAGGGGAGGGTTTAAATCCAGCAATACATCCCATATAGTTGAACACACTGATACACGAAAGAAGGGACTTTAAGGGTGCTAATTACCACACAATTGTTTAAAAGTTAATTCATTTTATTAAAATTAAAATTGGTTTAAAACCAAAAACCGTAACCAGGTTTCATTCCAAAATTAACAGACTTGGTTTACATATTCCATGCTACAGCAGATGTAATAATCTTGACATAGATGATTTTGATAGTATACTAATGGTCATGTGTTATATTCTTACCAAATCTTGTTAGCAGGGTATGGAATTATGCTCTTGAAGCTTCTTGTATACAGCAATACGGTTTACACTCATGGAGGATTGCAGTACATATCTTTACATCATGGAGACACGAACAGGAAACTAAACACGAACAAGTGCATTGAACATAGATAGACAATACATCCTGTTGTTATATCAGAGAATACATACTATAACACTATAATACTAGGAGGGAACTCAGGTGTCCTTTAAGAGCCATAGCAGGCGCGCGCACCCACTGCACGGCAGGGGATCGATGCATGTGGCCACCCGCAATTGCAGGCACGAGAGCCCGAGAGGGGATTTGTGTGTGTAAACACACAAATCCCCATTCTGATAGGAGAGGAAAAACAGATCTGCTGTTCCTAGTAATTAGGAACAGCGATAGGTCTCCTCCTCCAGTCAGTACACTGCCCCCACAGTTAGAAACACATTTAACCCCTTGATCGCCTCCTAGTGTTAACCCCTTCCATGCCAGTGACATTTACACAGTAATCAGTGCATTAGTATAGCACTGTATAAATGTCAATGGTCCCAAAAGTGTCCGATCTGTCCACTGAAATGTTGCAGTCGCCGCCATTACTAGTAAAAAAAAAATAAAAATAAAAATGCCATAAATTTATCCCCTATTTTGTAGACGCTATAACTTTTGCACAAACCAATCAATATATGCTTATTGCGATTTTTTAATCAAAAATATGTAGAAGAATACATATTGGCCTAAACTGATTAATACATAAAAAAAAAAAGTTGGATAATTTATTATAGCAAAAAGTAAAAAATATCGTTTTTTAAAAAAATTGACGCTTTTTGTTGTTTATAGCGCAAACAATAAAAAAAATGCAGAGGTGATCAAATACCACCAAAAGAAAGCCATTTGTGGATAAAAAAGGACACCAATTTTGTTTGGGTACAGCGTTGCGTGAAAAATGGCCTGGTCATTAAGGGGACAAATCCTTTCTGGGGCTGAAGTGGTTAAAGGTGCCACTCCATGTTGTGTCTGAAGTTTGCTTTGTGATTGCTTTGACTCTTTTGTGGATAGCTGTAGCTTTCACTGATCAGCTTTCCAGATAGAACAGTCCTTTAAGTGACCGGTCCTTTTATAGCGAAAACAGGCTCTACTTTCTTTGTTGTGCTTTGTGCATTTGTACATCTTAAGAGCTTTGTCATCATAGTGTGTATTTTCTTTCCTGCCATCAAATTCGTCAATTAATTTGCCTTTGACAGCTCCTGTTCAGGTCTGGTTTCTAAAGCGTTAATAAGAGCAGTATGTTAGCCTTCCAGTCTCATCTTATGTAGCTTTCTTAGCAGAAATAGCTTATGGTTGAGGCTTGAATGCTCATGTAGTTAAAGTATAATATAGATAAGTATAATACGTACAGTATATAGTTCACAGTACTTTACATGCTGTTGTCCTAACAACAAATCTGTGACAAATTCAAATGAACGTGGATTGCAAAGCTGCTGCTAAAGTATTCGACCTGAAGGACCTTAACCTCCCTGGCGGTTTTCCCAAGTGTGGCTCGGGGTTAAATTTCAGGACCATTAGCGGTAACCCAGAGCCACACTCAGGATTGTATCTCAGGATCGTGGTGCAGGTTATTTACCTTGTCCCCAGGATCCTGCGATATCCCCCCGCTGTGTCTGTGAGCTCTGTCCTCCGCCCAAAGCCTCTGTGTGCCGGGCTCCGTTCCCTGTGAGCGTCACAACGCAAAGGGGGGGGGGAGAACAGCAGCAAATTAAAAAAATTAAAAATTCATGACACATACAGTGCATTAATCTTACAGATTACAGTACTGTATGAAATCATTTCACATCCCTTTTGTCCCTAGTGGTTTGTCCAGTGCCCTGCATGCAGTTTTATATGATATATACTGTTCTTTCTGCCTGGAAACTGGAGATTGTCCATAGCAACCAAAAAAATGTCCCTTTACGTCAAAAGTGGTTTTAGACCAGTTAGAAAACAGCGATAGTAAATTATAACACTTGCAGACTCTTGTTTGGACAGATTTATGTGTGTTATTGCTAAGAATTACAGGCCTACAATATAAAACGCCAAATTTCTATGCAAAATAATTGTACCGCTTTGAGATGCAAAAATCTGACATAATCATACCGCCAGGGAGGCTACAAAACAATAACAAAGTGAACCAAGCACTGCTTCTATACTAAACTCAAGTATTGGTGTTTTTACAGCTAAATTACTCAGTATATGGTTACTTCAAAAATTCATATACATCTGTGTGCTAATAATAAATAACATTGCATAAAATGCCAGTGCAAAAAAGTCCTAATTCATATAGTCCATAAGTGCAAAGTGCAAGTGCTAATGAGTCCTTCAAGCGAATATCTGTGGTGCCATGCTCCCCACCTGAATTCCCCACTCACCGACAGTTAAGATCAAATTGGCATGTAGGTATCCTGATATGATGTACATGGATATAACACTTCTCTCCTCTGATTATAGGGTCCTCAGCGATATAATATATTCATGGCATAAGGTTCAACAAAAAGAGAAATCTCCATAGCATTATTATGCTACGAAGATTTCTCTTCTCTTTTTGTTGAACCTTATGCCATGAATATACACTTTGGATTATTTAAAAACTTTAAAACACATTTGCAAATCCACAAAAGGAATTACAAAAAGGAACAATTCAAGCATGTGTATGGCGTTGGATTAACTGCCCCGGCGTGCGTTTCAATTACCAGAAATGACGTCACTACTTGTCCCTGATTGACATGTTTCACCCCTCCCACTGGGCATCTTCAGAAGCTCTTATACAGTTTACTATACAATCCAGTTTGGTACATAAATGCCTGAAGTAGCTAAACATTTGGCAAAATATGACAAGATAACTACATCTGCTGTAACATGGAGTATGTAAAAACAGTCTGTTATTGTGGAATAATCCAATTTTAACTGAATCAATAAAATGAAAAAAAAAAGGTTAACTTTTAAACAATTGTGTGGTAATTAGCACCCGTAAAGTCCCTTTATTTGTGTATTGGTGTGGTTGAAGCCAAACTTCACACTGTAGTCAGTCACAGCAACAGTTTTATTTTCCTCCCTTAGGATAAAGGTTTTACATGAATAAATAAAAGCGGATACATTTGCAGGACAGCTTGTTCTGTTGTAAAGCAACAGAATTTAATTTCTATGCAGTAAAACAGCAATACTCCATTCAGACCAATGAAAAATATCTTCAGAATTGTGTAATTAGGGATGAGTTTCGTGTTTGAGTCGAACCCATGTTCGACTCAAACATCGTCTGTTCGATCATTCGCCGAATTGCGATATCACGCCAAATTCGCGTGGCGCGTCACGGCCCATAATTCACTGCGGCATCGCAGTGCATTGCTAGCTGATGATTGGCCAAGCATGCACTATGACCCGCATGCTTGGCCAATCACAGCACCGTCTGTAGAGAGAGCTGTAATTATGGCTCAGGGTGTTTAGTACATGCCCCACACTATATAAGGCCGCCTGGACGGCGGCCCTGTGTAGTGTGTGTTCCGGCGTTGAAAGACAGAGACAGTGTCATTTGATATAAGTTAGATAGATTAGGCAGGACAGTCAGTGAGTTAGCTGCACTTACAGTGTATCGTGTGTATGTATATGCATTCCAGAGCGCTCTCTCTCTAATATATATATATATATATATATATATATATATATATATATATATATATATATATATATATATATATATATATATATATATATATATATATATATACACACACACAGTACTCAGTTTAGCTAGATCCGTTCCTGTTATCTTCCTACTGACAGGCAGGTGTTACAGTATTTGAAGAAAATTGCTGGTGTTCTTCTGATCCTATTAGTACCACAGTCAGGCAGCTAGACTATTTACAGTTAGTTTAGTGCATCCTCCTCACAGTGTTCAGCTAAAGCTACAAGTTAGTTAGTGTAGTGTGACCTCTGCACAGCGTTCATCTTAAGCTACCTGTAGAAGATTGGTGGTGTTCTCATACTACAGGCAGGCAGTTGATTTTGCTAGCTGCAGTATCTATCTATTTATATATATCCCAGCTACATCTCACTGCAGGCCATTAGTATGTCTGGAAGGCCAACAAGGAGAGGCAGACAGTCACAAGCCAATAAAAGAGGGCAAGCAGGCTCTGTGTCTAGAGGCAACAGTGCTGGTCGTGGAGATGGTGCATCCTCATCGGCACGTGGCCGCGGGACGCGCTTGGCCTTTTTTTCGGCAGCTGGCCGTGTTGAGCCGCAATATGTGGAAGACTTGGTCGAGTGATTGACCAAGCCGTCCTCATCCTCTCTCACCCATGCTCAGGGTACTTTGTCTGGCAAAGCAGATGCCAACGCGGCCTCTTCCCTCAGCTTAATGGCATCAGTGACTCCTTCCCTAGCCCCACCATGTCCTCCTGAGGAGTCCCTCAAACTGTTTGACCAGTGTTGGGTACATGCTCCAGGAGGATGCCCAGCGTTTAGAAGGCTCTGATGATGATACTGAGCTAGATGAAGCCAGTAACATGAGCACGGACAGAGGGGGTGTCCAAGAAGGACAGCAATCTGGCAGTCATGCTCCCCCTGCTGCAGCATACTGCCAGGTTTGCTCCAGTGATGAGGGAGGGGATGATGAGGTCACTGACTCAACGTGGGTGCCTGATAGGAGAGAGGAGGAGGCACATCACCAACGAGGCAGGATGCCCTCCAGGGGCCAGCCTAAGGGCAGCACACTGACTGCATCACACCGCAAAGCTCCGCATGTGCAGGGCGTTGCTGTCTCTGCGCGTTATTCCAAAAGTTCTTTGGTTTGGGCCTTTTTTGAGACGAGTGCATCAGATCGCACCGCTATTTGCAACATATGTCTCAAGCGTATCTCACGTGGCAAAAACATCTCCCACTTGGGAACCACATGCTTGACCAGACATATGTTGACCTGCCATGCAGTTCAAGATCCACACCAAAGAACAAAGAGGACCTCTCCTTGCTCCTCATCAGCTGAGATCTCCAACCCCACTATACCTTCACTCCTCTCTGAGACCTGCACTGAGAGGAATGAAGGTGTAGAATTAGGTGTGTCACAGCCAAGTACTTGTGGGCAATCTGCTTTCAGTACACCTACGCCAGATTGTACCAGGCAAATTTCCCTGCCCCAGCTGCTGCACCGCTGAAGAAGTTCGCTCCCAGCCATCCACATGCCCAGCAGTTGAATGCTAGCTTGGCAAAATTGCTAGCACTTCAACTGCTACCTTTTCAGTTGGTAGACTCTGCCCCCTTCCGTGAGTTTGTGGAATGTGCGGTTCCTCAGTGGCAGGTACCCAAACGCCACTTTTTCTCACGGAAGGCGATTCCGGCTCTCTACCGGCATGTGGAAGGCAAAGTCCATGACTCGCTGGACAGGGCGGTCAGCAGTAAGTTGCATATTACTGCTGACTCATGGTCCAGCATGAATGGACAGGGACGTTACCCAAGTTTCACTGCACATTGGGTGACTGCTGGCAGCTGGGAAGGATGCAGGACAAGGTGAAGTAGTGTTGGGGGTTGTTCCACCACCACGCCTCCAAAATGCCACTACTAATGATTCTGACACACCTCTCTCCTCCCCCCTCTCCTCTTCTTCCTCCATGGCCTCTTCCTGTGCTTTGTCCTCGGAACCATCGGTGCTCCATAGGCATTAAAGGGGCTACACAAGTATGCAGGCCAAAAGATGCCATGCGGTGCTTGAGCTGGTGTGCTTGGGGGACAGGAGCCACACTGGGGCAGAGGTTCTGTCAGCTCTGCAGGGGCAGGTTCAGAGGTGGTTGACGCCACACCAACTTGAAGCAGGAATGGTGGTTTGCGACAATGGCACCAACCTCCTCTCCGCCCTCCGACAGGGACAACTGACCCATGTGCCCTTTTGGCTCACGTCCTTAACTTGGTGGTGCAGCGGTTCTTGGGCAGGTACCCGGGCTTACAGGATGTCCTGAGGCAGGCCAGGAAAGTCTGTGTGCATTTCCGCCGGTCATATAATGCCAGTGCTCGGCTGGCAGACCTCCAAAAGGAATTTAACCTGCCCAAGAACCGCCTAATCTGTGGCATGCCCACCAGGTGGAACTCAACGTTGGCCATGCTGCAGCATATGCACACGCAGCAGAGGGCCATCAATGAGTACCTGTGCGACTATGGCACCAGGACAGGGTCAGGGGAGCTTGTTTTTTTTTCCCCCACACCAGTGGGCCATGATCAGGGATGCATGCACTGTCCTGTCACCATTTGAGGAGGCCACGAGGATGGTGAGCAGTGACAGTGCATGCATCAGTGACGCTGTCCCCCTTGTCCACCTGTTGGAGCACACACTGCGTGGAATAACGGACAGGGCACTTGAGGCAGAACAGAGTCAGGAAGAGGAGGACTTCCTTAGCTCTCAAGGCCCCCTTTATCCAGACAGTGTTCCTGCCGATCACACAGGAGGAGGAGGAGGAGGAGGAGGAGGAGGAGGAGGAGGAATGTGTCAGTATGGAGGTGGAGCCTGGCACTCAGCATCAGCAGCAGTCTTTAAGGGATCATTTACAGTCCCAAGAAACACATCGACTTGTACGTGGCTGGGAGGAGGTGGCTGCGGATCATGTTGTCCTTAGTGACCCAGAGGAGTCCAGACCGAATGCCTCAAACCTACGCTGCATGGCCTCCCAATCCTGCAAAGCCTGCAGAAGGATCCTCGTATTGGTGGTATCAAGGAGAAGGAACAATACTGGCTGGCAACCCTCCTTGATCCACGTTACAAGGGTAAGGTTGCGGACCTTATCTTGCTGTCGCAGAGGGAGCAGAAGGTGAAACATCTTCGGGAGGCCTTGCAGAAAGGTCTATGCAACGCGTTCCCAGAGACTGGGAGTTTACAAACTCCTGTTTCTGGACAACGTGTTGCTGAGGCTTCGGTCAAAGAAAGAGCGGTGGAGAAGGTGACCGTCTGACCGATGCCTTCAGACAAAATTTTAGTCCGCAGCCCCAAGGTATGATCGGTTCCAGCAACCATCGCCAGCCTTTGTTTTACATGGTGCAGGAATACCTAGGGGCAAGATCTGACTTGGGACACCTTTCCCACCGAAAATCCTCTGGGTTACTGGGTCTTGAGGATGGATCACTGGCCAGAGCTTGCATAGTATGCAATTGAGCTACTGGCCTGTCCTGCATCCAGCGTTCTTTTGGAACGGACATTCAGTGCTGCTGGAGGCTTTGTAACCAATCACAGGGTGCGTCTGTCCACCGACTCGATCGATCGACTGACCTTCATAAAAATCAGACTTGGATCACCACCAGCATACCAAGCACCTGATGCTGATGTAATCGAATACATTTTTTTGAAATGTCAGATCCCTTCAAAGACTGCCTATGCTGATGCTGAGTGACTCTCCTGTTATACTGAGTAATTATCCTCTTCCTCCTCAATGATCATGATGATAGCTTGTAAGAACATTTTTGGTTCTGGTGCCGCCAGTCCTGCCACCAGTGCCTAAGGCCCAATTTTTCAGCCCCTGTTTGACAGGGGCATGTAATTACAATTTTTTATGCAATTCTTTGCAGCAGGGCTAGTTCCTGCGCTCCAACTAGAGTATATAAGGTGTTGCAGTGTTGTGGCACCAGCACCACCAAAGGCCCAATTTTTCTGCCCCTGTTAAACAGGGGCATGTAATTACAATTCTTGATCTAATATTTCACAGCAGGGCCCTGTGAGGGCTTACAGTGTTGTGGCCACAACAGCACCTAAGGCCCAAATTTCTGCTGAGTATATAGGGCAGGCCCCTACTTTCAACATCCAACTTACAAACGACTCCTACTTGCAAACGGAAGGAGACAACAGGAAGCGAGATGAAATCTACCTCTAGGAAGGGAAATTCTCTCCTATAAGAGTTAATATGGGAAAAACTTTTCTCCTTTCCATTGATGCTTTATCACCAATCCTTGTTTCACAAAAAAAAACAAATTTTCAAAAAACATTTGTCATTGGGACAAAAAGTGAGGTGAAATCTTCTGAAGAGGAGCACAGACAGCAAAACAAATGTCACAGGGGTGATAACCCTTCCCTATGTTTTCCAAAAAGCTTAAAATAGATTTTTGGCTGGAGCTAAACATGTTAAAAATGTACCATTTAAAAATTACAAACAGATTCTACTTAACAACAAACCTACAGTCCCTGTCTTGTTTGCACCGCCTGTATAATGCTGTTCAGAGTATATAGGGCCTGGGGGCCCCACACCTTTCCTTTTTTAATTTGGGTGCGGGGTTCCCCTTAATAACCATACAAGACCCAAAGGGCCTGGTAATGGACTTGGGGGTACCCATGCCGTTTGTCTCACCGATTTCATCCATATTGCCAGGACCCGACATTAGATTAAAGCCGCAAGCAGTTTTAAATGACTTTTTTCCTTTAAAAATGACATTTTGTGCAGGGACTGTTCTAAGCACGGGAAACACACACCACTTTACAGGCACACTATAGAAACCCCCTAGGTACGATATTTAAAGGAACATTTCACTTTTTTTTTTTTTTACTTTAAAGCATCATTAAAGTCACTGCTCCCGAAAAAACGTACGTTTTTAAAAAATTTTTTTGCATTGTACATGTCCCCTGGGGCAGGACCCGGGTCCCCAAACCCTTTTTAGGACAATACCATGCAAATTAGCCTTTAAAATGAGCACTTTTGAACGTTCGAGTCCCATAGACGTCAATGGGGTTCTAACGTTCGTGCAAATTTTCGGTCCGTTCGCAGGTTCTGGTGTGAACCGAACCGGGGGGTGTTCAGCTCATCCCTAGTAGTAATTAATACTAATAAAAAGAGTGCAGAATGTAGACAATGTTGCTGGTTATTTTAGCCACAAATGTTCATTGTATTGGCTAGGTTTTGTAAGTATAGCTATAACCATTTTTTTCCCCCCACTTGGTAGATTTATGCTCTGTGTGTCTTGGTGACCTTTGTCACTAGGATTTAAAACCGAAGATAAATGCGATTTGCATATTACCATGGCAGATCTAACATATTGGTAAGTTGGGAAATTTAGTCCAAGCTTTGGACTTTAATATATAGGCCTTCTAAAATGTATTAATCCAGCAGATGGTGCTAGAAATATACTTCCAGATAGAAATGATGATAGGGAAAGACTACCAAGTAAAAAGACCAGGTTAATTCATGTGAAAATACCATTTACAGTGATAGTATGCGTAAACTAAAAAATATTATGCAGTCTGTACTAGTATTAACACAGCAGGTTTTGCTATATCATTTTAACCACATTTTCACCAGAGCCGCTTTTATCAGGTTTTGCACACATTAAAATGTACATTTCAGGCACGAAAATTTGTTAAAACCCAAACATTATATATTTTCTGAAAGCAGAGATGCCAGAGAATTAAAGAGTCATAGTTTTTATATTATTTTTTTTATTTAACCGTGAATGATGGCCCTATAATTGTTGCCCTCATTCAGACATCCGTGGAGATATGGAACACATGTAATAGCAATCTCTGTTTTTGTACGCAAGTGCACATGCCACATGTGTTTATGTTCTCATGTGTATATATGTAGGGGCACTTTTTGGTGTTTTATTTTTTTTTATTATTTATTAGGTTTTTATTTTATTACACTTGATTTTATTGCCATCACATTGGTGGGCAATAGGAGGCTCTCTTTACTGAGACATCAGGGGACTATTAAGGTGGCCATTCCTGTTCACTTGTTAAAATTGAGCCCTGCATGAAAGGTTCTAGTTTCTATAATTATATGATCCAAATATGATAGAGCCTGGCCAGTAGCAGAGTCGGGTGGAAAATGGAGTGCTGAGGGGGCTGTCGTTGGCCTAGGAGGGGACCCCTGGGTCTGGGGGGGGGGGGGGGGGCTCTGCCTCCAGGCTGGGTTCAGAAGATCCCATGAGCATCTCAGTTTGAGGAGGAATCTTGCCTTAACAGCTGCAGGGAGCAAAGAGGACAGAGTAAGTACATCAGCACACAAGAGGGGATTAACAAGGGGAGAGGCTATCACATGTAGCAAGCTTTCAGGAGGACAACATGCTACTTAATCCTTCCTATCCCTTGCCCTGGGAGAGCTTTGGAGCAGCCAGGTGGGCTGGTAGTTCCTGCAGGCAGTAGAGCTGGGAGCAGTTCTATAAAGGAGAGGAGATGCTCCTATATGTAGCTTACAACATACTGTACTATTTTCTAAAGGGGACTGAGTGCTCCTAGTCTTCAAGGGACTTCTACTTTTGATTACTAAAGACTGTCAGTGTCCAGGAAGGAGGACAGCTCAGGAGTTTGTACAGAGGAAGAAAGTTGTCCCTATTCATTGTTCTAGTTAAGCTGGGCATCCCTTAACCCCTATACCCCAGCTTGTTGCCCGACTGTGCAGGGATAGGGGAACCAGTCACCAGCAGCTCCTGCTGCGGTAATGCTACACCTACTTTGGGAAAACAATGAAAAAGAGGCTTAGTTTTTAGTTTGATAAATTGCCACATAAGCACCTATAAAATAGGACTAAATTACCCTAAAAACTTTATACATAAGGGGCTGTTGACATGAGGCAGTTCTTTCATTTAGTGGTCTGTATCATTTAAAGCAGTAATAAACCCAAAAGCAAATATTATATTGCAGCTTACCAATTCTTAGATGTGATGGCTGCATTAGCTTTCTTTTTTATGCTATTTTCATCTGGTAATCCAGCCAGTAAATCTGTTTTTCAAGAGAATTTGCTCTCTTCTGGATGTCTGTTTATAATGTTAAGAGTGGTACTTACAAACTGCATCAAGATCCTACATTATCCTGATCAGCCCAAGGCTTGTTTCTACCACCTCAAGCTGCTCGGATCGCTTCCCTGACATTTCAGGCATCCCAGCCATGGTGAAATACGGACCATATCCTACGCAGACGCCCGCTGAAATGCTCTCCCGCTTTGCCCACGAGGCCAGCCAAGATGGTGCCCGGGACCCACAGAAGTCGACGCCCCTGCTGCTGAAGCCCACCCGTGGGCTGAGGGAGAGCCGGAGTGGTTAGATGCAACAGATCCTTTGGCTATTCCGATAGCCTCTCCCTCTGCCTAGTCGACCCCAGGAGCCTTGGGTAATAAGGTAGTAGAGCCATCTCTGTCACAAATCATGGAGGCTGTAAGAACTATTAGTTCCCGTTCAGTAGGAACTCGCGCGCATGCACGTGCACACGATTGGATGTGTAAGAGAACTATTAATTCCCGTTCGGTGCGCGTGCACACGATCGGATGCAGATGCCAAATACGTGTGCGCGACGGACGGCGTGCACTCACGGGAGCGTGCCCTAACGCCAGTTGGCGCCAGCCGGCCTATTTAAGGAAGTGCTCTGCCCTCAGACCGGTGCTGACTGGTCTTCAGATGTACCCTGATACCTGAACCCTGCTACTACTTGCCTGATTACCGGTTAATGAACCTGGCTTGCCTTGACTGGATCCTGTTTCTACCCTGACTACCGGTTTCTGATCCTGGCTTCCCATTGAACTCTGTTTATGCCTGCTGCCTTGTACCCTGCTGCCCGCCTGTTACCGAACCCGGCTACCCTTGAGACTCTGCTCCTGCTTCTGGCGTGTCTCCTTGTTACCCTGCAAGTGCCTGCAATCACAGTCCTGCAACTTCCTGCTGCAAGTATTTCAGAGACTTTACAGCACCTGGCGTTCCAGCACCACAGTTCCTGCAAAGTCCTTCCTTAAGCCCAGCTGATCCTTGGCACAGAACCGCTTATCCTGCTCATCCAAGATTGCATCCTCCGCCACCAGTTTCCAGGTCTGCAGCTGCAGGCACTCGTGTCCCTCCTGGTCCTCGGCTCCCGCTGTTCCACTTCCAGCGGAACCTGGACTGGAGATACAAGAGAGGCCAACCTCGTCATTTCAGTCTCCAATCAGGTACGTGACAGTACCAGTCAGCCAAAAATGGAGTCTGAAAGGGAGGTCTCTCTTGTCAACCCTCTGCCGGACTGTTACTGTACTTTCTCATGCGGTGCAGGGGTTGCATAAAGACTTTGTTCAACTCCACGACCAACTACAGTCAATATCCAGTCCGGTCTCCACCTCAGAGTCTACAAGAGTCATGGATTCTGCTGCACAAATCACAACTTGTAATCGTGTGGGACTTTTTTATCCTCCTGAGCCTAGAGTACCTTTGCCCGAGCGCTTCTCTGGCGAACGTAAAGGATTTAGAACTTTTCAGAATGCCTGTGAGCTTTATTTCTCTCTACTACCCAGCACCTTTTCTACCGAAGAAGTGAAGGTCAACAGACTGCCAAAACCACCCTAAGGCATCTGCAACAGGGCCCCAGTCCTGTGGAGGATTAGGTTTTGAACTTCCGATTATGGAGCGCTGATACCAAATGGAATAGTTCTGCACTACGTTTTCAGTTTCGTCTCGGCCTGTCAGAGGCCATCAAGGATGAACTGGCCAGGGTGGATGCACCCACCTCCTTGGATGACTTGATTCATCTCTGCATTTTGATTGATCACCGCCTGGGTGAAAGACAGTCCGAGAGAACCGGAAACCTTAAATTTGTTGCCTGCACAGCCCGAGGCCCAGTTACCTCCTTTCTCTGCGGTTATGCCTAATGACACAGCCAATGTTAGGAGGGTCGCACACACCAGCTTCCCGAGACCTCCTCTGTCCAAACAGGAGCGATCTCATCGTCACCAGCTCAGACTCTGCCTTTACTGTGGCGATGAAGGACATTTTCTGCAATGTTGTCCCCGAAGACACCTTAGGAGATCATCTTCTCCACCTCATATGGTTGTTTCCTTAAACCCTGGACAGAACCACATCTTGCTGCCAATCTCTCTCCAGTATGCAGGAGAGACTCTCACAGTTTATGCCATCGTGGACTCTGGGGCCTGTAGCTGTTTTGTGGACTCTTCTTTCGCAAATTTGCATGAACTACCTTTATGTACCAAGAAAAAACAGCTTCTCGGTTCACCTAGCCGATGGTACGGGCATTAAATCTGGACCTGTTACGCTAGAAACTGTACCTATTCCCTGTTCCACCACTTCTGGACATCGGGAGCTCCTTCGTCTGGATGTCATCACATCCCCACTTTTTCCTGTTATTCTTGGACAACCCTGACTGAGGGCACATAATCCTTTCATCAATTGGTCATCCGGAGAAGTGTCTTTTTCCTCTAACTATTGCAGGGAGAACTGCTTCCCTCCTATACCCAGTTCCAGAGAGCCACTCCTCTGCATCAGTGCAGATTCTGAGACTGTTAAACTTGTGCCATCCGTTTATCATGAGTACCTGGATGTTTTCAACAAGAAGAATGCCGACACTCTCCCCCCTCACAGACCGTATGATTGCCCTATTGAACTTTTGCCGGGCGCTGAAATTCCCTTTGGCAGAATTTTTCTTCTCTCCGAGCTTGAACTGGAGGAACTTCGAAAGTGCATTAAGGAAAAACCTTGATAAGGGCTTTATCTGGCCTTCCTCTTCCCCCGCTGGAGTGGGAATTTTCTTTGTTGAAAAAAAAAAAGGATCACACACTTTTAAAAACCGATACCCCCTGCCACTTATCCCTGAACTATTTCAGAGACTGCGAGAAGCACGTGTCTTCTCTAAATTGGATCTAAGAGGAGCATATAACCTGATTACAATTAAGGAAGGACATGAATGGAAGACGGCCTTTAGGTCTCGTTTTGGGCACTTTGAATATTTAGTGATGCCCTTCGGACTCAGTAACGCACCAGCTACCTTCCAGCATTTTGTGAACGATGTTTTTCGGGACTTCCTTGACGTATTTACCATTGTCTACCTGGATGACATACTAATTTTCTCCTCCTCCCTTGAATCACATTGAGTCCATGTTAAAAAGGTATTAGACAGACTAATGCCGCGTACACACGTGCGGACTTTACGGCAGACTTTGCCCGGCGGACTGGATTTCGTCAGACAATTCGATCGTGTGTGGGCTCCAGCGGACTTTGTTTTCTCAAAAGTTGGACGGACTTAGATTTGAAACATGTTTTAAATTAATCCGTCAAAATCGAGTCCGGTCGAAAAGTCCGCTCGTATGCTAGTTCGATGGACAAAAAGCCACGCTAGGGCAGCTATTGGCTACTGGCTATGAACTTCCTTGTTTTAGTCCGGTCGTACGTCATCACGTACGAATGCGACAGACTTTGGTGGACTGTGTGTAGGCAAGTCCGTTCATTCAGAAAGTCCGTCGTAAAGTACGTCGAAAAGTCCGCCGGGCAAAGTCTGCCATAAAGTCCGACCGTGTGTACGCGGCATAAGGAAACATCACCTTTATGCCAAAGCTGAAAAGTGTGACGTCGAGAAACTTACTATCCAGTTCCTGTGCCTCATTATTTCCACAGATGGGATTGCCATGGACCCACAGAAGGTATCTGCAGTACTCGACTGGCCGGCTCCCACTGATAAGAAGTCCGTGCAGAGATTCGTGGGGTTTTCTAACTTCTACAGGAAGTTTATCAAGAACTTCTCAGGTATCATATCCCCCATTACACAATTAACCAGATCATGCACAATTTTCACATGGACCGTAGAAGCTCAAACTGCTTTTGAGAGGTTAAAGGGCCTTTTTACATCTGCACCCATTTTGAGACACCCTGACCCTACTTTGCCTTATGTTCTCAAGGTTGATGCCTCGAGATTGCTGTGGGAGCCATACTGTCGCAGCGACAGGGAATAAAAAAAATCCTTACTCCACCCTGTCGCCTTCTTTTCCATAAAACTAAGTGCCTCAAAAAGGAACTATGACGTGGGTGATCGGGAGTTACTGGCTATCAAATTTGCCTTGGAAGAATGGCGCTATCTTCTTGAAGGAGCAGCACATCCCATTCTTGTGTTCACCGACCACAAGAACCTTGAATATTTAAAAGCAGCCAAGAGACTAAGACCCCGCCAGGCCAGATGGGCCCTCTTTTTTGCAAGGTTCTGCTTCCATATCACCTATCGGCCTGGATCCAAGAATGGGAAGCCTGACGCCCTTTCTCGTATGTTCCAAGACACTGAGGTTCCCTCTGAGCCCGATACTATTCTACCAGCTAAAAATTTTCTTCTGTTACAGATGGATCTCATTCCTCAAAATTAAGTCAGCAGTTCATTCCCCACCTCAAGAACTCCACCTTCAGCTGAAAGAAGGTCTCTAATTTCATGACGAACAGATCTTCGTTCCTGAGCAGTTACGGTCAGCAGTGCTTTACATGTTTCACGACCATCCCTTGGCAGGTCATTTCGGAGCACATAAGACATCAAATCTGGTCCTTCGCTCCTTCTGGTGGCCAAACCTGGTGCAAGATTGCAGGGGCTATATTAAGTCCTGCACAACATGTCTTCGGAACAAGTCTGACAGAGCCAAAAATTGGGGTCTATTGGAACCCCTTCCTGTCCCTGATAAATTATGGACCATGATTGCCATGGACTTTATTGTCGAACTACCCCATCAGAGGGCTTCACCACCATTTTTGTAATTGTGGATCGATTGTCCAAAATGGTCCACTTTGTGCCCCTGAAAGGCACCCCTTCTGCTGCAGAGACTGCCTCTACGTTTATCAAGGAAGTTGTACGCCTTCATGGTATTCCTGCTAACATTACCTCTGACCGTGGGGTACAATTTACCTCTCGATTTTGGAAATCCTTATGTGAAGCTTTGGGCATTAAACACTGTTTGTCATCTGCATACCATCCACAAACTAACGGTCAAACAGAGAGGACAAACCAGACCCTGGAGCAGTATTTACGTTGCCTTTCTTCATTCGCACAAGACGACTGGGTCTCTCTGTTGCCATTAACGGAGTTTGCAGAGTGTATAGAGTTATTGTATGCAATCAAACAAACTCATTTTTTTGCAAACTATGGGTTTCATCAATCTTTTTTGCCTGATGTTCCCCAGGAATCTTCAGTTCCAGCAGTACAAGATCGTTTAGAGTTCTGGAGGTCCAACAACAAACTCCTACAAGAAACCATCACCAAGTCTCAGGAAAATAATAAGAGATTTTATGACAGGAAGAGAAGGGGTAACCTGGACCTTAAACTGGGAGATAAGGTATGGCTTTTTACCACGAACTTAAAGTTGGCCTGTCCCTCTAAAAAGCTTGGACCAAGGTATATTGGCCCATTCTCAGTAAAGAAAGATTAATGCTGTTGCCTTCGAGTTCAACCTGCTGGCAAATTTGAAGATTCACCCGGTATTTCACATATCTCTCTTGAAACGATCCGTGGCTTACCACTTCCCTGATCGAGAACCTGAGATTCCTCCACCCTTGCTTGTTGAAGGTAATGAAGAGTTTGAGGTTGAGGCTGTTATGGACTGCAGGAAGAGAAGGGGCCAGACCCAGTTTTTAATTAAATGGAAGGGCTATGGTCCTGAAGATAATTTGTGGGAACCCTCTTCTAATGTACATGCTCCTCAATTGATTCAGGCTTATCTTCAGCTTCACCCGGAGAAGATCCGGAGGCTGCCCGTAAGGGGGGGGGGCAATGTAAAGAGAACTATTAGTTCCCGTTTGGTACACACTTGCACGCATGCAAACGATCGGATGTGTAAGAGAACTATTAGTTCCCATTCGATACGCAGTCGCGCGCATGCGCACGATCGGATGCAGATGCCAACTACACGTGCGCGACGGACGGCGTGCACGCACGGGAGCGCGCCCTAATGCCAGTTGGTGCCAGACGGCCTATTTAAGGAAGTGCTCTTCCCTCAGACCGGTGCTGACTGGTCTTCAGCTGTACCCCGATACCTGAACCCTGCTACTACTTTCCTGATTACCTGTTAATGAACCTGGCTTGCCTTGACTCTGCTTCTGGATCCTGTTTCTACCCTGACTACCGGTTTCTGATCCTGGCTTCCCATTGGACTCTGTTTATGCCTGCTGCCTTGTACTGCGCTGCTCGCCTGTTACCAGATCCGGTTATCCACGTGACTTCGCTTCTGCCTGCTGCCTTGTACCCTGCTGCCCGCCTGTTACCGAACCCAGCTACCCTTGAGACTCTGCTCCTGCTTCTGGCGTGTCTCCTTTTTACCCTGCAAGTGCCTGCAATCACAGTCCTGCAACCTACAGCGACTTCCTGCTGCAAGTATTCCAGAGACTTTACAGCACCTGGCGTTCCAGCACCACAGTTCCTGCAGAGTGCTTCCTTAAGCCCAGCTGATCCTTGGCACAGAACCACTTATCCTGGTCTGACGGTGTCTTTGCTCATCCAAGATTGCATCCTCCGCCACCAGTTTCCAGGTCTGCAGCTGCAGGCACTCGTGTCCCTCCTGGTCCTCGGCTCCCGCTGTTCCACTTCCAGCGGAACCTGGACTGGAGATACAAGAGAGGCCGACCTCGTCATTTCAGTCTCCAATCAGGTACGTGACAGAGGCCATCAAGTCCTGCCATGCCTCCCTCTCCATGCAAATAGAGACCCTCCACGTAGACTTTGCTAAGCTAAAAGATGATGTGCATAAAGTCCGGCACTGAGTAACTAAGGCAGAACAACACATTGGTGCAATGGAGGATGATCTCAACCCCATGGACCACAAGTCCCAGGAGGCTAAACTGGGGGACATAGAAGATAGACTCCACCGAAATGTCCTCTGGTTCCTGGGTTTCCCGGAGGGTTCAGGGGGAAAACGTTGTGAAGAAATCTTACTTACATGGCTAAAGCAAACCTTTGGAGAAGAGTTTCTCTCATCTGTTCGCTATTGAACTAGCCCACCAGGTGCTGCTGAGGGCCCCTCCACCGGGAGGATACCCAAGACCACTATTGTCACATTTTCTATACTTCAGGGATAAAGAAACCATCCTACACCATGGTAGGAAAATGCCCAAACTACTTTACAACAACCACATTACCATCTTCCCCGATTTCTCTGCTGCAACGCAGAAGCAACATGCAGCATTCCAGAGTGTAAAACAACGCCTACGTGATCATAGTCTGCCGTATAGTATGCTGTACCCCACAAGGCTTCAAGTGGTGCACAAGGGCAAAACCCAATTCTTCACCTCACCTAAAGAAGCCAACAGATGTCTGGAGTCCCTGGGAAGCACCTAATATCCAACAGGTCTACTTTTTCTTTATAGGACGTGGGAGCAGGGAACTGAGGCCTCCTTAATGTCATACATATACCTAATGTTTGGTCATCCATGTTTACTTACGGATGGTTGTGGCCTCGTATACAGTCTTATGTTGCTTGGCTGACCGAACTGGCTATGTGCTTTACTGTGGTTCACTGACTGTTCTGCTGCTCATCGTATTACCACCCTTTTCTTCACTTCCAGCTGGATGAAGAAGAATTCCCCCACTAGGGTAATATTGTACTGATGTTTGGGGAAACAGCCTGTAGTATGTTTGGCACTGTAGGCAGAGAGGGGGGTTTGGTGACAAGATCCTCTGTTTTGGATCATTTCAGACCGAGTTATTTTTTTTTATTGTTTTCGTTATGTTTTTTTATTTTCTTGATCTATAAAGTTGATGCATTTCATTCTGTACAGAAAATATATGGTTGTCATCACAGAACTGGAGGTTGTGCTTTGTAGTCTCCAGGAACCCTTCGCCGTCACACCTTAGCAGTCAGTATTTTATTATGGTTTCCCCCTCTCATGGCATCATGCACACAAACCCTTAGTTTACTCATGGAATGTGAGGGGCCTTAATTCTAAAGGTTAAATGGTCACTGGTTTTTAATTATATACAAAAACGCAAACCCTCACGTAATTTTTTTTTTACAGGAAACCCACTTGGGCATTAGGAAACTTATGCCTATAAATAGGCATTTATAGATCATGCTTTTCATTCCATGTACTTCAATAACGCTAGAGGGGTCTCTGTGTTGGTGTCCAAATCCCTATCTTGTGCTCCTAAAACTATTGTCACAGACCCATTTGGGAGGTTTGTTGTGTTGGTCCTCCTCAAACAATTCACCCTATACCTTTGTGCCAGTATATGTCCCACCACCATTTACTTTAGCTGTCTGGGAGTTAATGCTGGCGAAGGTGCTTCAAGTGGCGGAGGGTCCCATTATTTTAGCCAGAGATTTAAACACAATGCTCTCTCCTGACATGGATAGATTACATGTTAAATCCAACTGCCATTCCCCACTAGAGGCTTGTATGACACAATATGGCTTGGTGGAGGCCTGGAGACGGAAAAACCAAGATACTCTTATATGTAGACGAACAAGAATAAGCATCTAACTATATATAAAACTCTCTCGACTAGTTATTTGTTTTCTTTCCGGGGATATCTTGCCGTGAGTGGTGGCAGTCCAGTATCTTCCGAGGGCAATTTCGGATCACTCCCCTCTGCTGTTGACTCTAGCCGTGGGTCAATCATGTGGGTATAACTTATGGGGATTGAGCCCATTGTGGTTAAAGGAACAGTGCTTTGAAAGATCCTCTGCAACCGCTATTGGTAATTTTTGGAATGACAACAAAGATGATGTCCCACTAGGTGTTACCTGAGATGCTTTTAAAGCTACCCTCAGAAGTTCTACCTCAGAGGTCATTAAAAAACTTAGAGCTGATAATTAATGGAAAATTCAAGAATGTGAATGGGCTGCCACAGACACCCATTCACATTCATGCCCAGGGTGTGGAGAGACTTTGTCAACTGAAGCTGGTATTGGTTGAAAAAACCCCACAGAAATTACTTTATCATCATTACCAACGAATCTTTGAATATTAAGATAAGGACAGTAAACTGCTAACTTATTTAGCTAATTTTCAATATGCTCCTGCCACTATTCCTCGCATATATATATAAATAAATAAATATAAATGACCACCAACTCCTGTGTACTTCTCCAGATAACATAGCTAATGCATTAAAAAACAAAATACGCTAAAATAAAATCCAGCATTAGCAGTGCTCAAGATCCATTTAACAAAAGTCCATGATAGAAGCCGTCAAAATATTCAAAGGACTTAATCATATGTGAAAAATAAATAAATAAAAGTTCATCGAAGTGTTTCCATGCGATCTATATCTTATATTTCGACCGTCACCACACCTCGTGAATTAACACCCCTATGGTCATGAAATCACCAGCTGAATGGTGATAGTAAGCCTGTATGATGATCCATTCACGGAGCAGCAAACACAAGTCCTTCCATCTATGTGTCACTCATGACAAGGAAACACATACATAGCTTAATTCTGTAAAACCCAAAATGTATTCAATCAATTTCTGCCCTTACAAGTTGCCCTCACAAGAAAAGTATTTCAAACAATTGTTACAATATAAGCAGCCCTGTCACATTTGTTTCTTTTGCTCTCACCACCTGAAAGATCACTCTCACGGCGGTGTACCCGGGGTGAGCTTGACCGTTGATAGACTGACTGGATAGCTGTTTACTCTAACGAAGGTGGTCTCATTAGACACTCAAAGCCTTTGATTCTATTAAGTGGCCTTATCTAATGGCAGTCCTGCGGATGGGTTTTGGACCTAAATTTGTAGCTTGGGTAAAGTTATACGCCAACAACATGCCTCATTTAAGAGTAAACAACATTATAACTGATATCTTTGAAATAGTCTGGGGTACGCGGCAGGGGTGCCCATTATTATCCCCTGCTGTTTGCCGTAGCTATAGAAGCACTGAGTATGGCAGATTGGGCGGTTAAAGGATGTTGGTTAAACACTCTTGGAGGAAAAAACCTCCTTGTGTGTGGATGATATGCTGCTGTACTTGGCAGATGATGGTTGGTCTCTAAACAAAGCATGGAGTATAATTTTGTCAGGGCTGGGCTCAGCCCTTCCTTCTCTGAGCTGGCTGCTCAGCTGTCGGCTAATTGCCAGCTCCTATCTCTCCACAGTGACTCACCTGTTGATATCCTGAGCGTCAGTCCTGTCTACTTAAGCAGCCCAGCCCAGATATCTGCCTTTGCCTTGGTCACATCTCTAGAGACGCTCTCCTGTGTTCCTGTTAAAAGACTTGCTTGGCTGACGTTCCTTCTGGCTTCAGATCCTGCTTGCGGTTCTACTATGCTCATCTCTGGCTCCCTGACGTTTTGGCTTGTCTGACTATCCATTCTGGTTCCTGAACTCTAGCTATGTTTTGACTACATTTACCTTTTTTTATTATTATATTATTATACAAGTGAGATTTAACTGTACTTCTGTCGCAGTCTGATTCATTAGTTTGACAAATTTCAAGTTTTGGCGCCTACTCTGGGTTTAAAGTTAATGGAGTAAGTCAATTGTCTTCCCTCTGGACCCCCTACAATACCCTCAGATGTCCCTTTGCAAGTAGTATCCAAATTCCGGTACTTAGGGGTGGTGATCCAATTGCCATTAACCACTTCACTCCCGGCCCATAGTCAAATGACGTCCGCAGGTGGAATCTCACATCCTGGGAGGGTGTCATATGATGTCCTCGGCTTCTCGCTGCTTCGGGGGGGGGGGGGGGGCCAGCAGCATGGCTTTTGGGGATGAGGCGTCCACAGCCGGTCACATGTACTGTCCATGTGCATGGTGCCTGTGAGCGCCCCTGGGGAGCGTGCAGAGCGGCGATCAGGGACGAGGCTCATCACCCTGACACAGCCCAACCCCGATCGCAGTAAAGAGCCAGTGAAATTGAATGTCAACAAACCAGGGTAAGGAGATGTTACCAGGTTCTCCTCCTCACACACCGATCGTGTGCGAGAAGGAGATTGCGGTAACATCTCGTTACCGCTTACAGTGTACACCAATCACACCGATTGCCCCCACAATAAAGAGGACCTGTCACCACCCATCAAAGTACCCAAGTACCTGTCACAGTCCATCTGAGTACCCAAGTACCTATCACAGTTCATCTGAGAATCTGTCACAGTTCATCTGAGTACCCGAGTATCTGATACCACCCTTCAGGGTACCTGTCACCGCCGCCCTTCAGAGTACCCGAGTACCAGTCACCAGCCCAGAGTACCCGAGTACATATCTGTAGCCCATCAGAGTACCCGAGTACCTGTCACCAGCCCATCTGCAGCCCATCAGAGCACCCAAGTACCTGTCACCAGCCCATCTGCAGCCCATCAGAGCACCCAAGTACCTATCTGCAGCCCATGCCTCATAGAATATACGTTGGGGTGTTTGCTTTCCAAAATGGGGTCATTTTGTGGGTAATTCAACTGTCCTGGTGCTCAAGGACCTTCAAAAGTGTGATAGGTAGGAATGAAATGAGGTGTAATTATTGCTCCTAGCACACCTGAAGGTACTACTTCAATGTTGGGCCTCTGTATGTGGAATGGCTGTGTAAAAGTCTCACACATGTGGTATCGCCATACTCAGGAGTAGTAGCAGAATGTATTTTGGGGTGTTATTTTGCTATATACATGCTTTGAGTTAGAAATCTCTTATAAAAACTGACCACTTTGTGTAAAAAAAAAAAAAAAAAAAAGTTTGTTTTCTTTCCATGTTTTTTCCGAAGACTTGTGAAAATGAAAATGAACCATTCAAAAAAGACTCATTGTACCCGATAGAATAGACGTTGGGGTGTTTGCTTTCCAAAATGGGGTCATTTTGTGGGTAAATCCATTGTTCTGGTGCTCCATGGCCTTCAAAAATGTAATAGGTCGTTAGGAAATTAGAGAGATCATTTATGCTCCTAGAACCCCTGATGGTGCTCCCTGCATGTTGGACCTGCGTGGCCAGGCTGTATGAAAGTCACACATATGTAGGATCGCCATACTTGGGAGGAGTAGCAGAATGTATTTTGGGGTGTAATTGGAAGTATGCATATACGGTGTGTGAGAAATAAGTTATGACAATTTTGATAAAAAAAAAAAAAATTAAAACAATTCTTCATTTTCCCAAGAATTGTGGGAAAAAATTACAACTTCAAAAAACTCACCGTGCATCTTACTGAATACCTTTGACTGTCTACTTTTTAAAAAGGGGTCATTTGGGGGGTATTTGTACTTTACTGACATTTAAGGGCCTCAAGAAATGCCATCAGTACATCAGGTGTGATCAATTTTCAATGATTTGCACCATAGCTTGTAGACATTCATAGAGACTAAATAATAATATCCACTAATGTGGGTTATTTTTACCAAAGAGATGTAGCAGTATAAATTTTGGCCCAAATTTATCAACAAAAATGATTTGCAAAATGTTGTCATCATAGAAACTAAAAAAAGTGTTTTTTTTCAAAATTTTCGCTCTTTTTTCACTTATATCGCAAAAAATAAAAAACCCAGTGGTGATTAAATACCACCAAAGGAAAGCTCTATTTGTATAAAAATAAAAAATGATAAAAAATTTGTTTGGGTACAGTGCTGCATGACTGAATAATTGGCATTCAAAGTGTGAGAGCGCTGAACGCTGAAAATTGGTCTGGGCAGGAAGAGTGTGTAGGTGCCCTGTATTGAAGTGGTTAAGGACCTATATATTTCTAATAATCTTATCTCTCTGGTGGCTTGTCAGAACCAAATTTGCAGACTTGGCTCGGCTGCGCAAATCTCTGTCATGTTACATCGGTAACATGACGGCGATCGCTCGGGGCACACCGAGAACCGGGATCTGTGTGTGTAAACGCACAGTTTCCAGTTCCCTGAGGGGAGAGCGGACAGATCGTCTGTTCATAGAGAGTATAAACAGCGATCTGTCATCTCCCCTGCACAGTCCCCTCCCCCTTCAGTTAGAACACACAATAGGGAACACATTAACCCCTTGATCGCCCCCTAGTGTTAATACCTTCACTGCCAGTGACTTTTTTGTAATCAATGCATATTCATAGTACTGATCGCTGTACTAATGCCAATGGTCCCAAAAATGTGTCAAAATTGTCTGATGTGTCCGCCATAAATTTCGCAGTCCCGATAAAAATCGCAGATCGTCGCCATTACTAGTAAAAAAAAAATAAATAAAATAAAAATGCCAAAAATATGAAGAAGAATACATATCGGCCTAAACTGAGGAAAAAATTGTTTTTTTATATATTTTTGGGGGATATTATAGCAAAAAGTTAAAAATTTCAAAATTGTCGCTCTTTGTTTATAGCGCAAAAAATAAAAAAAAACACAGAAGCGATCAAATACCACCAAAAGAAAGCTCCATTTATGGAAAAAAAAAGGGATGTCAATTTTGTTTGGGTGCAACGCCGCACAACTGTGCAATTGTCAGTTAAAGCGAAGCAGTGCCGAATCGCAAAAAGTACTCTGGTCAGGAGGGGGGTAAAATCTTCCGGGGCTGAAACAGTTAATCTTCTAGGCCGAATTAACATATTCAAAATGATACAACTACCCAGATTTCTTTATATACTATGGCATGCCCCAATTTTTATCCCCAAAAAACTATTTACAGAAATAAATGGGATACTCATCTTGTTTCTCTGGGGATCTAGGCCGCCTAGGATCTCCCTTAAAATGCTAGATTTGCCCGTTATGGATGGGGGATTGGCTCTACCAAATCTTCAATGCTATTATTTAGCATCCCAATTGGTGGTTCTTTCCAGATCTAGATATTGCCTCGGTGGCTGCTCAGGCGGCCCCGGTTCATTCCTAAGAAGCTTTAATTAACAAACATACTATATAGAAATGGCCCATATCCTGAAGCTGGAGCGGATTTTCTTTAACTTTTGTATAAAGTTTTCCACCTCTGCAATAAGAAAATAGGGGGCACCTCTTTGAACAAATCCCCAACGCTTCCCTCTGGTATAATCCCCAACTAGCTGAAGTATATAAGATCCCTGGGGGGTGCAGTGGGCTAGTTATGGCATTAAATATGCTCAGCAACTGTTTTCTGATGGTGTCTTTAAAATGTTTAGGGATCTCCAGATGGAATATAAGATTTCCAACAAATACTTATTACTATACTTAATTATCTGCAATTAAGACATGTGGTGGCGGCTCAGTTTGGATTCACAGAGGTGTCACTTTCCCCTTCTAGATTGGAGAAATTACTATTTGAGGATGATCATTATAAACCTATTTCTAGATTCTATTCTCTTTGCTTGACCTCCTCCTCCCAGAGGATGGAGAAAATAGTTAGACAATGAACATCTGACATATCGACATTAACAGACGAAGCTTGGTCTGAAGTAGTAGGGGCTTTATCGCCCTCTGATATCTGCTAGGGACAAAATAATACAATTGGACTTCCTGAACAGAATCTACTATACCCCAGCATGTCTGTATAAGATGGGTAGACTCATTAGAATGCCAATCGCTGTCCCACTGCAGTGGGGGATTATTTTCATATGATTTGGAACTGCCCATATGTGGTGAGAGGAGGATAGCCTGGCCATCCCGAATATCTACTCGCTAGCCAGATGTCTCTAAGGACACTTTGGGGAGGAGGATCTATCCAGTACTAAAGAGACAATGTTGAATATAGTGTTTTTGTATGCTAAGAAAACCCTAGCAATCAAATTGAAAAATCCTACACTCCCTTCTGTCCAATTATGGGTGGACTTGATCAATAGAGCACTACCGTTGTTTAACCACTTGCCGACCAGTCGCCATCATTATACTGTGGCAGGTCGGGTCGTTCCAGGGAATCGCCGTAGCTGTAAGTTGGCTCTTTTAAGAGCTATAGCAGGCGCATGCCCGCTGCATGGTGGGGGAGCTGATGCCCATGGCCGGCGGCCGCAATGTCTGCCGGCCACCCATGATCACTCCACAGAGAGCTAGAATGGGGGATCTGTCAAAGTAAAGAAACAGATCCCCATTCTGACAGGGGAGAGTGATCGTCTGTTCCTAGTGATCAGGAACAGTGATCTCTCTCTCTCCTGCTCCAGTCAGTCTCCTCCCCCCACAGTTAGAAACACCTGCCAGGGAACACGTTTAACCCCTTGATCACCACTGGTGTTAACCCCTTCCCTGCCAGTGTCATTTATACAGTAATCAGTGCATTTCCATAGCACTGATAGCTATATAAATGTCAGCGGTCCCAAAAAAGTGTCAAGTGTTCGATCTCTCTGCCACAATGTCACAGTCCCGCTAAAAATCGCTAATCACCGCCATTACTAGTAAAAAAACAAATAAAAAATGCCATAAATCTATCCCCTATTTTGTAGACGCTATAACTTTTGCGCAAAAGAATTTTTTTTTTTTTTTACCAAAAATATGTAGAAGAATACATATTGGCCTAAACTGATGAAGAAATTAGCTAAAAAAAAAAATTGGGGGATATTATAACAGTAAGTAAAAAATGTTTTTTTTTTCAAAATTGAAGGTCTTATTTTGTTTATAGCGCAAAAAACAAAAAACCACAGAGGTGATCTAATACCACAAAAAAAAAAAAGAAAAAAAAAAGAGCTTTATTTGTGGGGGAAAAGGACGTCAATTTTGTTTGAGTACAGCGTCGAACTACCGCGCAATTATCAGTTAAAGCGACGCAGTGCTGTATCGCAAAAAATGGCCTGGTCATTAAGGGGAAAAATCTTCTGGTCCTTAAGTGGTTAAACTAACCTATGCCTCTAGGGTTTGCCCTAAAAAATTTGAGAAGATATGGTCAGAATGGCTCACATCAGTCTCTGGTGACACTGATACTTAAAACAAACGTAGGAGATCGCATATTGCAAAATGGAGAGGGGCGACACATCGTCAAATGCACTACAGAGTGGTTTAGTTTGACATTAGACCTTGACTCATGCAGGATATACTATACACTCAAGTTCTGTTGTTGTGTTTGTTCTTTATATGATCAGATGGATGCACTATAGGACTCATTAGGATTACGCTATTCATTTTATAGAGCTCTATAATGCCTAAACTGATGTATACTGAGAAACTATACTTCTATGAGAACAAATGTTCTTTTGTTATTTGACCATGTACTTTATGAGTTATGGATGTTATTGTTTTCTATTCTGTAAAACATCAATACATTTACACTTTAGGAAAAAAACTATAGTCCTGGATCCAAAAGTCTGAAAATACTTTATTTTCAGATCAGTTTAGAGTGTTAACATACCTCTCAACCTGCATTGTTAACATACACCAAACTGTCAAATGCATAGGTGGCTGCTGAGCCAAGCTGATCTCCAAGTCACACCTATGCTTTTCTAAAGGTGTATAGCTTGGCCTGTTGGTCACTTATGTTCTATAGTAGGCAGTGTAGCTCAAACCACCTTTTCTCTCATGCCCTTACACATACAGTGATTGCTTAGGGATGATTTCTCACTGCACTACAATGCTGGATCGTTTTTTCCCTTCCATTGACCCCGAGACATTTTCATTGACTAACAGGATCAAGGTTTTTTTTCTCCTATGCCAGGACTTTTTTTTTCCTTCCAGCAACCAACACAAAAACACAATTTTATTATTTTTTTTAAATTGATCTTTTGTATTAAGGTTAAAGTTAGATTGTCATTTGTGGCACAGTAATTAAGGTGTATTTTGTAGGTTCAAAGGACTGGAACACACTGTACACTTGCAGTGTATACTGCAAGAATGCTCAGACTCTAAAATTAATGCAAATCCTACTAATAAACCCATCTTGTTCAGGTTCCTTTGGTCTGGTAAATATAGGATTAAAAAAAGTGTTTTTATATCGGTTTGAAAAGTTTTCAAAAAATGCCTGTTAATCTTATCAAAGATCATGCAAGGTAAAAATGTTCTGTGCGCTCTGCCTGTGCTGGCTGTTATCTATTACATTGTTCTCAGCACAGACCCACTTGTCTCTAGGTTATGGAGAATAGGAGAGGGGCAGATCTGGCAGGGGCGGTTTAGGAGCAGTGTACACACCACCCCAAAGATGCTACTTGCAGGACTTTTCCCTTCGTGCAAGCACACCGCCCCAGTGTGAAAGCACTCAAGCTTTCCCAGGGGGACTGCAGAAGAGGCAGTTTACAGGTGCTTTTAAAAGGTGCCATTTTTAGTGCAAAGACTCCTGTAAAATGCCTCCGTGTAAAAGTAACCATATGTAGGTATATATATATACACACACACACACACATACAAAAGTTGATATAGTAATCAACAAATAAACATCAATCAAGTAGCAATCACAAGTTGATTGCATAGCAGTTCTATTCAATGAAAACCTGATCGTATGTGCCCATTTAAATGTGCTCATAAAAAAAAAAAAAAAAAAAAAAAAAAAAAAAAAAAAAATTATAATAAATATATATATATATTTATATATTAAAAGAGTTGCCAACGTTGTAAAAAAAAAAAAAAAAAAAATTGTAAAAATTTTTAGGGACACTTTTTGGGCTGTAGGTGGAGTCTTATTATAATTAGGGGGTGGGGCATATGTTTGTAGGTGTGGCACAGGGGAAAAGTAAAAATGCGGCACGCGGAGCGAGTCGCTGTGAAAAATGGGCGTGGTTTACGCAAAATAGTGGTCATGTCTTAAATGGGCGTGGCTCAAAGGGGGTGTGTGGTTAGCGTCTGAGATGAACGAGGGATGGAGGGAGGGAGGGGGAGGGAGGGATGGAGGGAGAGGGAGGGAGGGATGGCGGGATGGCGGGACAGCAGCCCCAGATCCTACATAACAATAGAAATATGTGTATTCCAGAAAGTTTAACAATCAGCAGATAAAAATACTCCAAACACCTGGTGTTAGCACTTCAATCATCCCGGCACCATGGTTATGGTGTCAGGATGATTGAAGTGCATTATTTCTATTATTACATTGTAATATAAAATGAAATCATTCAACTCACCCTAATGCCTAATCAGTGGGATCCCTGAGCGTGTCACCTGCCACGTCGCCTGCCACCAGCCGTCCATCCTTGCATCAGGTGCCCCCAGCGGAGCCCCCCCCTTACATCAGGTGTCCCCAGCGGAGTCCCCCCTTACATCAGGTTCCCCCAGCGGAGCCCCCCTTACATCAGGTTCCCCCAGCGGAGCCTCCCCTTACATCAGGTTTCCCCAGCGGAGCCTCCCCTTACATCAGGTTTCCCCAGCGGAGCCTCCCCTTACATCAGGTTTCCCCAGCGGAGCCTCCCCTTACATCAGGTTTCCCCAGCGGAGCCTCCCCTTACATCAGGTTTCCCCAGCGGAGCCTCCCCTTACATCAGGTTTCCCCAGCGGAGCCTCCCCTTACATCAGGTTCCCCCAGCGGAGTCCTCCCTTACATCAGGTTTCCCCAGCGTGCCCCCCCTTACATCAGGTTTCCCCAGCGGTGTCCCCCTCATCAGATTTCCCCAGCGCAGCCCCCCCTTACATCAGGTTAGTCTCCGCCTGCCGAGTGGGGGGTGGAACGGGGCGGAGTGGGGCGGGAGGGTAGTGGGGGAGAAGCGGGGCTGGGGGGTAGGCGGGGCGGAGACACAGGAGCTCCTAGCCGCCCAGCTGTGTTCTTCTAAAAAATGGCGGCCGGCGGACCTCTAGCGGCGGCGGCAAATCCTGGAAAAAACAAATTTCTCGGGACATTTCCCAGGAAGCAATAAATTTGGGAAAATAGTGTAAATCCCGGAAATGTCCCGGGAAATTCGGGACAGTTGCAGATGGAGAGATAGAGAGATTTTATATTCATAAAACAACTAGCATAAACTTTTATTGACAAAAAAATCGTCATATAATGGAACAAATTACTTCAATATTAAAACATTTTATAACAACATCTAAACATGTTATTTCTTCTAACAAAATAGAAGAAAGTGAAAAAAACTGAAGGATTCTGTTTCGTCTCTAAAAGTTAGGTCTACGAGGATTTTTATTTTTTAATATTTTATTTTATATTTTATTTTTTCAGATATTTCTACATATAAAAGCAACAGTAAAGGCGGTCAGACAAAATGTCTGAACGCCACAGCTACCTTTCATATTACTACTACATATACAAAAAAAATCCCCTATAGACCAAAACAGACCTCACTTACCACAAAAACCCCTTTTGATTACCATATTATTGTCTTATCAAATTTGGATACCAACTAGAAAAACTATAAAAAGCTATGAAGAAAATCACCAAAAAGAGCTACAAAAAGATACTAAAAAGACCTTTCCATTCACGTCAGCTGGTTCTTGTAGTTCACCATGTGTTGTACATGCAATCGGAAATAAAGTTATTGCACAGGAGTGCGCCATCAAGTCCTTCTTTCTATTTGATTTCCTGTTTGCAGGAAGGACCGCACCCATTATATGGGATAGTGGTTTAAAGCAGCAGGGTGAGGGTTCATCCCTTGAGCGGTGCACAAATCTTAATGCAGCCACCACATCTAAGGACTAATAAGCTGCAATATATAAAATTTGTGTTTTGGGGTTTAACTATGCATCTTTAAGCCACAGCTAATATTCAGTGCAATGCACACAAAACCACTGCACACCCTGTGCCTATAAGGTGCCCCTCATGCTTAAGTTCTAATGTTGGGGGATGTGTGTTAAAATAGATTAAGAATACAGTACATGCAAATTGTGTAATACAGTATTTGGCATATACCTGATCATTGGTGACTGGAATGGCAACAAAGTAGTTTGGACGAGGCCTTCTTTTACAGTCTGAATTTTTCTGGTTTCCTGGTGATGTCTGGTCTCTCTCTACCGCCTCTGTGGTTTTCATTTTTGAATCCCTTATCTCCATCTGCTCCACTGAATCACATATAGCTTTATGTTCAGGAGCTAACTTTTCCTTTTCAGAAATGTGGATATTGGTTTGGAATCCTGCAGAGATAACATTTGTTTGTTGCAGTTTTTCTGCTGCTTGGTGGGTTTCCGAGTCACATTTTTCTTGTGCCTTTGATGGTATAAATTGATTGCCTTTACTTCTGTTGTCCATATCCTCTTGATGCTCCTGAGAACACTGAGAAGGACTATCATCTCTCTTCTGAACTGCTGTCAGTGTAGAGGTATTAGCTTTTTGTTTGCGATATGCACATTTATCTCTTCCAAAATATCTTTTCCTTTTCCATGATTTTTTTCTCCGGTTTCTTTTATTACTTAACTCAGCATTGACTAAAATAGAAGAAATTAAAAAAAAATTAAACTATAAACAAAGAATATTAATCAAAAATAATGATGATATTTCAAAGCACATAAGAAATCACGGACTAATTTTGTATATTTTTATGCTTCCCAAAGGAATCCTAAAATTTGACAAATATTTTTATTTCACATTAGAAGGCATTATTTTCCTTCGAAAATAAGCTTACACTTACTGCTTTTACGCAGCTGCAAATCTACTGTGTCTACTTCCCCACAGCCCTTTATAAACAGGGCACTTTAATTCCTATTTTCTGTTTACAATTAGGTCCCCATCTTCTGGTACAATTATTTTTATTGTTGCATTCAAAAGTAATAGTACAGCAAGTCACCCACGCAGGGATTACACAATGAGAAACAAGTCATACAAACATGAGTAAAGTCTTGTGTAACAACCATTTTGGCAATAGCAGCTGGTGCTATATTTTTTGGAGGGGGGGGGGTGTCAAACCCCCCCATCGTTAGGTTGATCGCGAACAAACCCCCCCCCCTTTGCTCGCCCATCCACCCACTCTTTGACGCCAATTAGAGCCTCAGGCTCTAATCACGTGCTAAGAAAAAAAAAACAAACACAAACACACACACGAAAACCATGTGTCCTGTGCCCTGCACGTGGATTAGTGGGCGGCGCCCCTAATGGACAGCCGCCACTGCATTTTAGCATTATAGAATTTCCACTAGGCGACCACACTGTAGGGGCCATGGGTCCACACAGGTTACCCAAGCCCAGGGCTCAGGATTATACCATAGAAAACCTGGAGGAGGTGGACCGGTCATGAAAGAAGAAAAAAAAAAAAAAAAGGGAAGAAGGGGGTAAGGGGGAAGGGGAGGAGGAAGAGGGAGGAGGGTAAGGGAGGTCTTGCGTGGGTGATGGCCACAAAAATTATAAACTGCCCAGGCTGGTCGGATGCAGGGTAGGGAGAGCATACGACCACCAAGGAGCCCATACTTTAGAAACTAATTATGGGAGTCCTGTAAGATGCTGGACATCTTTTCGTTGATCATCAAGTTTGTCAGGTTGCTCTTCACCACTGCAAATGACACCGAAGAGGACTGCTAGGCCTTGGCAATGGCACATTTAGCGGCAATAAATAGGCAAGTTGCACGCTTCTGTTGATCGTAGAATAGGCCATGAATCAGAAAATGCATTTCTGCCATTTTTGCATCCTTACAGATAGGTATATGAAATAGAGTGTAAAAGTCCAAAGACCCGGGACCAGAACCCCGTTTAAATGTGGGCATGACCACCAAATGTGGACCACATCACCATATTGGCCACAACTCCTGAAGCACCTATCACTGTAAGAAACCTGTGATTGTGTAAATGGAATAGCCATTTTATTTAATCAAACATTTATGATTAACTAATTATATTGGATGTATATTCTGTTAGACGTCATATTGTAGTACAGCTGTTTTCAAATGCCATTTAAACCTCCTGCTGTGAAGATGGCTATTTCGGCCTTTTCCCACAGAGCCACTGGAAGCATTTCAATCAAGATTTGACCTCAAAAGAAAAAACAAAAAAAAACAAAAACAAAAAAAAAAAACAAAAAAAAAAAAAAAAAAAAAAAAAAAACAACTTTAGATAGATAAAAGGACCCGCCCCTCATCAAACATACATTGAATTAGCTGCCCTAGCCAGTTAGAGCAATTCTGAATCCAACACCATGTTGTGCCGCTCTCCCTGACTGTAGCCAACTACATGCTTTTATAAAAAAATACATCTATTTTTCAATCCAGCTTCAGCAGTCAAAATGTTACTGAAACCCATGAATATTGGGGTTTCCCATATACCTGCAATATGGGCCGGGGCCCAATACCACCTCAAAAGGACCTTGTAGGCTGGCTGTTTACAGCGTGGACATATTGAAGGAACATTTTGCTATGGGAGGACCAGGCCTCTAATCTTCAGGGTCAATAGAAGTGAAGAGATCCCAATCCCAGCTAGTCTCATGAGAATCAGACCAGGGAGGGCCAATAGCATTCAGAGAAGAGTAGATCAAGGAGATATCTGCCGACACCCCCCTGGGGCTCCAGGCACTATATTTGAAAGCTGTGCATTGAAAGGGGTAGGCAGGAGTTGCGACTCAGGGAGGCCACCCAAAGGTGAAGTTGTATATAGCGGAAAAACTCCTTAGGTGGTGCCTTGTGAGTCTCTTGAATGGAGAGCTATTGTCAGGGCTGGGCTCAGCCCTTCCTTCTCTGAGCTGGTTGCTCAGCTGTCAACTCCTATCTCTCCACAGTTACTCAGCTGTTGATGATATCCTGCGATCCTGTTCAAGACTTGCTTTGCTGACATCCCTTCTGGCTCCAGATCCGGCTTGCTGTTCCACTAGATTGATCCCTGACTTCTGGCTTGGCTGACTATCCATTCCAGTTACTGAACTTTGGCTATGTTTTGACTACGTTTGTTTTTTACTTTTTATTATTAAACAAGTGTGATTTAAACTGTACCTCTGGCTCGGCCTGATTTCATGGTTTCTGACAGTAGGCGAAGGCCATGAATTCAGAAGATGCAGTCAATCCATTTGTTGGTAATATTTTTTACAGATTGGATGAACTGGATCACCGCATGGATCAGTTTGCCATGGCGTTACAAACGTTCCTGAGTAGCACAGCTTACCTGGAATCTCCCACTGTGGGCGCTCCGGTACAACCTATGTTGCAGGGCGACCCTGCTGCAGCTCCAGTCTCTGTGCAGGCACCCGCCTCGAGTATTACATATATAAAAGGAGGTATATCTGGTTCCGCTCCGCTTCCCCAACGATTTGGGGGCAATCCAGTCCAATGCAGAGTGTTTCTCAACCAGGTTGATATATACTTTTAGATGCTGCCCCAGGCGGTTCCCATGAATAGAAACAAAAAGTAGGTTTCGTGATATCTTTGTTTTCTGAGAGAGCCTTGGCCTGGGCAAACCCTCTATGGGAGACGCAAAAACCTGTTGTCTGGAGCTACCCTGAGTTTGTGGCTTCGTTTAAAAGGGAATTTGACGTTCCTGCAAGGTACACTTTTGCTGTCAAGTGCCTCATGTCCATCGAACAGAGTACGAGAACTGTTGCCGACTACGCCATTGAATTCTGTACACTGGCAGCAGAGGTTGCGTGGAATAACGAGGCCCTCGTGGCTGCTCTCTTTCTTATGGTCTCTTGGATACCATCAAGGATGGGATAGCAGCCCGAGATGTACCCACTGAGCTGGAGAAGTTGATCACGTTTGCCATTCTCATTGACTCCAGACTCAGAGAAAGACTCTTTTAAGGAGCGCTTGCAGAAGCCTCCTGTACGTTTGTCTCCGAGCTTTGCAGTCCCACCCGTGCCTCCCTCACCTCCAATGCCTCCTGGTACTGAGTCAGTCAGTAAAGGTGAACCCTTGAACTTGGGCTTCATGTGTCTCTCTGCGGATGAGAGAACCTTTAGGAGGAGGGAAAGATTTGCCTTTATTGCGGTCAGGCAGGTCACTTTTTGAAGTCTTGTCCTACCCGTCCAGGGAACGCCCGGACCTTGAGGTCCTGTCACGGACAGACCTTAAGTGGCATTGTTTCATCCACAGTTATCCAGAAGGGTAAGCCCCTGGTTTCGGTCACCCTTTCTTGGGCTGAGTCGTCTGTCGAGATACAGTCGCTAATCGACTCTGGGGCTGCAGGTGTGTTCATTGATGCCGCCTTTGTATCGAAGCACTCAATTCCGCTGCAGATGCGTGACACTCCACCTTCCATTGAAGCTCTTGACGGGAGACCTCTACAGCCTGCCCATGTGACTCATGAGAATGTTCCGTTGTCCATGGCTGTAGGGGCTCTTCACCATGAGATAATCCAATTCCAAGTTATTTCCTCACCTAAGTTTCCGCTGGTTATTGGTTATCCTTGGTTACAGAGGCACAACCCCTCTTGATTGGCTCCCTGCTGAGGTTCTCTCCTGGTCTCCGCAATGCAGTGTGACATGCTTCCAGAAGATAGCCAAGATCCTGTGTACCTCTTCGCTCACCTCCCTGCCAGAGAAATACCGCGATTTTAGCGATGTCTTTGACAAAAGGTCAAGCCGGTAGTTTGCCTCCACAACGGCCGTATTATTGCGAATTGACCTTCAACCTGGTTCCATACCCCCTTGTGGCCGGGTTTACCCTTTGTTGGTCTTGGAGGATAAGCCCATGGAGGAGTATGTTGCAGACGCACTTTCTCGAGGTTTCATCCGCAAATCCTCGTCTCCTGCTGTTGCTGGTTTCTTCTTTGTGAAGAATTAGAGTGATGAACTGAGACCTTGTATTGATTTTAGGGTCTCAATTGTTTCAAGATTAAGAATGCCTATCAGATTCTGTTGATTACGGAATTATTTTATCGCCTCAAGGGAGCAACGGTTTTCACGAAGCTTGATTTGAGGGGGGCATACAATCTCGTGAGGATGAAGGAGGGCGACGAGTGAAAACTGTGTTTAATACCACAATAGGTCATTAGGTGTACCTTGTAATGCCTTTTGGCCTTTGTAATGCCCTGCAGTTTTCCAGGAATTTGTTAACGATGTCCTCCAAGATTTGTTGCAGTTTTGTGTGGTGGTTTATCTCGATGATAGCCTCATAATTTTCCAATCCCTGGAGAGCCACCACACAGATGTCTGTCGTGTGCTTCAGAAACTAAGAGAGAACAATCTCTATTGTAAACTGGAGAAGTGCAAGTTCCATTGTGAACAGATTAAATTCCTGGGTTATGGGTCATTTCCACTGCTGGTTTTTCATTGGACCCAGAGAAACTTTCAATTACTTTGTCTCATTCTTACCCGGTACTAAGAATGTAAGGGCTGATGCCTTGTCACAACAATTTTCCCCCACTTCCAAGTTGGAGTCGGTTCCGGTTCCTGTGATTCCTCCTGATCGTATTCTGGCTACGGTTCGCACCAGTCTCACTTATCCTTTTGGTAAAAAACTTCTTGTTGCTCAAGTCCATGCTCGTCCTGAGAAACCTTGTGACCGCTGCTTTGTCCCAGACTTACCATTCTCCCAAGGATGCTGGCCACCCTGGGAAGAATCAACTCTTTTGGGCCATTTCCCAACAATTCTGGTTTGTCATTGTATTCCACTTAAGAAATTGCCTACTTCTAAAGGAACTGGCTTCCATTTTTTGCTCGGGAGATCTTTCGCTTACATGGGCTACCCAAGGTGATTGTCTCGGACAGGGTTAGTCAGTTTGTGTCCCGGTTCTGGCGAGCCTTTTGTGCACAATCGGGAATTCAACTTGCTTTCTCCTCTGCATATCACCCGCAGTCTAATGGGGCCGCAGAACGAGCCAATCAGTCCTTGGAGTAATACGTTGCTATATTTCTGACCATCATAACAACTGGTCAGACCTTTTACCGTGGGCAGAGTTTGCTCATAACAGTGCCTTGAATTCTGCTTCCCGATCGTCCCCGTTTATGGCGAATTATGGTTTCCAACCTTCCATGTTGCCTGACTCGTTTGTTCCGCACAATATTCCTGCATTAGAGGAGCATCTCTTTGGTCTTGGTTCCACTTGGGCACAAGTCCAGGAGGCTTTGCGACATGCCAATGATAGGTACTGACTCCATGCTGACTGCAGACACCTGCCTGTACCTTCCTACCAGCTTGGAGACAGGGTCTGGTTGTCATCTCACAAACTCCGACTTCGTGTCCCCTCACTGAAGTTCACACCTCGGTTTATTGGGCCTTTCCGTAATCTTCGCAGGATTAACCCAGTGGCTTACGCATTAGACCTTCCTTCTATTATGCGTATTTCGAATGTATTTCATGTCTCCTTATTAAAACCTATGGTCTGCAACCGTTTTACCACCTCGGTGACACTTCCTCACCCTGTACAGGTTGAGAACCATGAGGAGTATGAAGTACAGTCCATTGTTGACTCCCGTAGGTTCCGTGGGTGCATACAGTACCTGGTGCATTGGAAAGGGTATGGTCTGGAGGAATGTTCTTGGGTCTCATCCTCGACGTACATGCCAGTCTCCTCCATATTTCCATAGATGTTTTCTCCTCAAGCCTAGTGGGCCTGCGAGGGGGAGGGGTGGTTGAGGGAGTATGGTCAGGGCTGGGCTCAGCCCTTCCTTCTCTGCGCTGGCCGCTCAGCTGTCGGATAATTGCCAGCTCTTATCTCTCCACAGTTACGCAGCTGTTGATATCCTGCTTGTCAGTCCTGCCTACTTAAGCTGTCCAGTCCAGAGGAGCTTTGCCCTCGCCTTGGTCAACATCACAGAAATTATCTCCTGTGATCCTGTTCAAGACTTGCTTTGCTGACATCCCTTCTGGCTCCAGATCCTGCTTGCTGTTCCACTACATTGATCCCTGACTTCTGGCTTGGCTGACTATCCGTTACCGGCTACTGAACTTTGGCTATGTTTTGACTAAGTTTGTTCATTTTACTTTTAATAAACAAGTGTGATTTAACTGTACTACTGTCGACTTGATTTCATGGTTTCTGACAGTCATGAAGGAAAGGTACAGGAGGAGAGAAAATGGCACACTTTAGTAAAGCCGTGGGATGCCATGGAAAGCGGGGCTAGCAAATGTATCACATAATACCGTGTGCCTGAATACTCTGTTGTGGTACATTCCAACTTTACCAAATTTTTATACTTTGCTGAATCCACAGGTATGGGCCAAATATAAAATTACTAGTTTCTATCAGGGACCATGAATCAGACCGAGACAGAAGTATAGCTAAATCACACTTGTATAATAATAATAATAATAATAATAATAATAATAATAATAAAAAATAAACAGAGTAAGCATAGTCAAACAAGCCAGAGTTCGGTAACCGGATCTAGTAGTCAGCCAAGCAAATGTCAGAGAGCCAGAGATAAATGTAGTAGTACAGCAAGCGGGATCAGGAGCCAGAAGGAACGTCAGCCGAGCAAGTCTGCAACAGGAACGCAGGAGAAAGGCTCTGTGATGTTGACAAAGGCGAAGGCAGAGATCAAGTGAGCTGGATGACTTTAAGTAGGTAGGACTGACGAGCAGAATCAACAGCTGGGAGAGAGATGGGAGATGGCAATTAGCCGACAGCTGAGTGGCCAGCTCAGAGAAGGAAGGGCTGAGCCCAGCCCTAACAGTACCCCCTCCTCAATGACCCCTCCCCCTCAGGACCACCGGGATTGAGGGGAAAATGCCTATGGAAATCATGGAGGACAGGGGCATGTATGTCCAAGGATGAGATTCAAGAGCGTTCCTCCAGACCGTACCCCTTCCAATGCACCAGGTACTGTATGTGCCCACGGAACCTACAGAAGTCAACAATGGATTGTACTTCCTACTCCTCATGGTTCTCAACCTGTATAGGGTGAAGACATGGCACCGAGGTGGTAAAGCAATTGCAGACCAAAGATTTCAATAAGGAGACATGAAACACACTTGAGACGCGCATACTAGGAGGAAGGTCCAAGGCGTAAGCCACTGGGTTAATCCTGCGAAGGATATGGAAAGGCCCAATAAACCAAGGTGCGAACTTCAAAGAAGGAACACGAAGTCGGAGATTGCGAGATGACAGCAAGACTCTGTCCCCAACCTGGTAGGAAGGTGTAGGCAGGTGTCTGCGGTCAGCATGGAGTCTGTACCTATGTTAGCATGTTGCAAAGCCTCCTGAACTTGTGCCCAAGTGGAACAAAGACCACGGAGATGCTCCTCTAATGGAGGAATACTCTGCAGAACAAACAAGTCAGTCAGGCAACATGGAAGGTTGGAAACCATAATTCGCCATAACATGGGGACAATCAGGAAGCAGAATTCAAGGCACCGTTGTGAGCAAACACTGCCCACAGTAATAGGTCTGACCAGTTATGATGGTCAGAAATATAGCAACGCAAGAATTACTCCAAGGACTGATTGGCTCGTTCTGCGGCCCCATTAGACTGCGGGTGATACGCAGAGGAGAAAGCAAGTTGAATTCCCAACTGTGCACAAAAGGTTCCCTAGAACTGGGAGACAAACTGACTACCCCTTTCTGAGACAATCACCTTGGGTAGCCCATGTAAGCGAAAGATCTCCTGAGCAAAAATGGAAGCCAGTTCCTTAGAAGTGGGCAACTGCATAAGTGGAATACAATGACACATCTTTGAGAACTGGTCGACCACCATAAGGATAACAGTGTTGCCTTGGGAGTTGGGTAACTCCACAATGAAATCCATAGACAGGTGGGTCCAGGGCCTCTCTCCATTGGGTATGGGTTGCAGGAGGCCCACTGGAAGGTGTCGTGGTGTCTTACTCCGAGCACACACGGAACAGGTAGCTATGAAGGCAGTTATATTAGCCCATAGGCTACGCCACCAGAATTGTTGGGAAATGGCCCAAATTAGTTGATTCTTTCCAGGGTGGCCAGCTGCCTTGGGAGAATGGTAAGTCTGGAGCACGGCAGTACGGAGACTCTCTGGGACAAAGCAGCGGTCACAAGGTTTCTCAGGAGGGGCATGGACCTGAGCAGCAAGAATTGTCACCCAAAGGAGAAGTAAGACTGGTGCGAACTGTAGCCAGCATACGATCAGGAGGAATCACAGGAACCGGAACTGACTCCAACTTGGAAGTGGAGGAAAATTGTTGTGACAAGGCATCAGCCCTTACATTCTTAGTACCGGGTAAGAATGAGACAATGTAATTAAAACTTGACAAGAAAAAAGAGCCCATCGCGTCCTTCTGGGAGAGAGGCGCTTAGCCTTAGACAAGAATGTGAAATTCTTATGGTCAGTAAGAATGAGAACCGGCACAGTGGTACCTTCAAGGAGATGCCTCCATTCTTTCAGGGCTAAAATGATCACCAACAGCTCTCTGTCACCAATCTCGTAATTGCACTCTGCAGGTGAAAATTTCTTGGAAAAGTAGCCACACGGATGCATAGCGCTCTCAGAGTTAGGACGTTGAGACAGAAGGGAACCAACTCCAGTCTCAGAAGCATCAACCTCTAGGATAAAAGGCAACGTAGGATCAGGATGTGCCAACACAGGAGCAGAAACAAAGGCAGCCTTGAGACTCTCAAAGGCCTTAATGAACTCCAGAGACCAACTCTGTGGGTTACCGTCCTTTCCGGTCATATCAGTCAGGGGCTTGACCAGAGACGAGAAGTTACGAATAAACTTCTGATAATATAGTTGGCAAAGCCTGGGAAACGCTGCAGAGGATGTAAACCATCGGGTCGGGGCCACTGTAGGACTGCCAAAAGTTTCTCTGGGTTCATCAAAAAACACCAGCAGTGGAAATTACATGCCCAGGAATTTAGCCTGTTCACGATAGAACTCGCACTTCTCCAGTGTACAATAGAGATTGTTTTCTCTTAGTTTCTGACGCACACGACAGACATCTGTGTGGTGGCTCTCCTGGGACTTGGAAAATATGAGGATATCATCGAGATAAACCACCACACAACTGCAACAAATCTCAGAGGACATCGTTAATAAAATCCTGTAAAACTGCCGGGGCATTACAAAGGCCAAAAAGGCATTAGGAGGTACTCGTAATGGCCTGTTCTGGTATTAAAATGCAGTTTTCCACTCGTCGCCCTCCTTAATCCACACGAGATTGTATGCCCCTCTCAAATCAAGCTTCGTGAAAACCGTTGCTCGCTCAATGGAATCTGATAGGCATTCTTAATCTTGAAACAATTGAGACCCCTAAAATCAATACAAAAAGGTCTCAGTTTATCACTCTAATTCTTCACAAATAAGAAACCAGCACCAGCAGGAGACGAGGATTTGCAGATGAAACGTCTAGAAAGTGTGTCTGCAACATACTCCTCCATGGCCTTATCCTCCAAGACCGACAAAGGGTAAACCCGGCCACGAGGGGGTATGGCACCAGGTTGAAGGTCAATTGCGCAATCATAAGACCGGTGTGGAGGCAAACTACCTGCTTGACCTTTGTCAAAGACATTGCTAAAATCACGGTACTCCTCTGGCAGGGGAGGAGAGTGAAGAGGTGCACAGGACCTTAGCTACCTTCTGGAAGCATGTCTCACTGCATTGTGGTGACCAGGAGAGAACCTCAGCATGGAGCCAATCAAAAGAGGGGTTGTGCCTCTGTAACCAAGGATAACCAAATAACCAGTGGAAACCTGGGTGAGGAAATAACTTGGAATTATCTCATGGTGAAGAGCCCCTACGGCCATGGACAATGGAACCGTCTCATAAGTCACATGGGCAGGCTGTAGAGGTCTCCCGTCAAGAGCCTCAATGGCAAGTGGAGTGTCACACAGCTGCAGCGGAATCGAGTGCTGCGATACAAAGGCAGCATCAATGAACAGGCCTGCAGCCCCAGAGTCTATTAGAGCCTGTATCTCGATGGACGACTCAGCCCAAGAAAGGGTGACCGAAACCAGGGGCTTATCCTTCTGGATAACTGGGGACGAAACAACGCCACCTTAGGTTTGTCCATGACAGGACCTCAAGGTTCAGGCGTTCCCTGGATGGGTAGGACAAGACTTCAAAAAGTGACCTGCCTGGCCACAATAAATGCACAATCTCTCCCTCCTCCTAAAGTCTCTCTTCTCCGCAGAGAGACGCGTGAAGCCCGAGTGCATGGGTTTATCCTCACTGACCGACTCAGTACCAGGAGGCATTGGAGGTGAGGGAGGCACGGGTGGGACTGAAAAGCTCAGAGGCAAACGTACAGGAGGCTTCAGCAAGCGCTCCTTAAAAGAGAGTCTTTCTTTGAGTCTGGAATCAATGAGGATGGCAAACGTGATCAACCTCTCCAGCTCAGTCGGTATATCTCGGGCTACTATCTCATCCTTGATGGAATCCGAGAGAGCATGAGAAAAAGCAGCCACGAGGGCCTCACTGTTCCAAGCAACCTCTGCTGCCAGAGTACGGAATTCAATGGCGTAGTCGGCGACAGTTCTCGTACTCTGATGGACATGAGGCACTTGGCAGCAGAAGCAGAGCGTGTGGGAACGTCATATACCCTTCTAAAAGGAGGCCACAAAGTCAAGGTAACTCAAGACAACAGGTTTTTGCGTCTTCCATAGAGGATTTGCCCAGACCAAGGCTCTCTCAGAAAGCAAAGATATCACAAAACCTACTTTGCTTCTGTGTGTCTTGCTCATCCAATCTGGAAAAAATATTACCAACAAGTGGATTGACTATCTTCTGAATTCATGGCCTTCGCCTACTATCAGGGACCATGAATCAGACCAAGACAGAAATATAGTTAAATCACACTTGTTTAATAATAATAATAACAATATAAACAGAGTAAGCGTAGTCAAACAAGCCAGAGTTCAGCAACCGGATTGGGTAGTCAGCCAAGCAAATGTCAGAGACACAGAGATAAATGTAGTGTGTACAGCAAGCAGGATCAGAAGCCAGTAGAAATGTCAGTCAAGCAAGTCTTCAACAGGAACGCAGGAGAAAGTCTCTGATGTTGACAAAGGCGAAGGCAGAGATCAAGTGAGCTGGACTGACGAGAAGAATCAACAGCTGGGTAACTGTGGAGAGAGATGGGAGCTGGCAAGTTGCCGACAGCTGATCGGCCAGCTCAGAGAAGGAAGGGCTGAGCCCAGCCCTGACAGTTTCCCACATAGTTACTAACTGCTCTTTGCGGCCCTTTACATCACTTTTCAAGATTATAATGTTCCGGGTTCTTACCCGTTCAGATATATCTTCAGTTGTCCCATGCTTTCAGTAGCCAATTTCCTAACACTTTAAGGTTGAAACAAATCGGATTTGGAGCACATAATCCAGACTGAATGCTTGGAAAAACCTACCTCCGTGTTGTATCATCATCTCCTTCTGGTCTACCTCCCAGATCTCTGTACTCTTCGGCAGAGGTGGCTGAGGGATATACCTGAGGTAGATGAGGACTGGTCATCTGGTCTCTCAGAGATAAGCTCATTAAATTCAAAATTGTACACAGAGCTTACTTTACTCCATATAGATTGCATAATCTGGACCCTTCAGCTTCTCAAGAATGCTGGCGGTGTGACCATTTGCCTGCTGACTTTTCACATATTTTTTGGAGTTGCCCTGTAATTACCAAATACTGGGAGGAGGTGATCTTTATTAACTCTATGGCTAAGATCTCTCTGATGCCTACTGTGAGTCTGTTTGTTAAGGAGTTGATTCCCATGGTTGCAGAGAGGACCGTGCTCAATTTGCTTATTTTCTACGCCCGCAAAACCATAACTGTCATGGAAGAAGGCTACTTCTCCTTCCCTCACTTTCTGGAAGCATTTGGTCAATGTTAACATGCCTCTATATAGGGATACCTATGTTAATAGGGGTTGTCCAAAGAAATATGACAAAATGTGGTCCAAATGGCTGGCTGACCCAACTACAGCCTCAATGTTAGATAGATCATAATACTTTTGAGTAACTTTATGACATCTCTTGCTTTCGGTATACAATAGAGATACAGGTTGTTACCTGGGGACACTATGCTTTTATTTGCATCTTCAGCATGTACAAAGATCTGTATTTTAGGAAGTAAGCTATGCCTAGATGTTTTCCTTAGACTCATTATAGTCGCCTAGACCCTGAATTTATATTTTGTTTTCCACTGCCCTTGAGTGGGCGACTGTCATTTATTGTGACCTTTTGTTTTGGTTGCGTTGAGTACTGTACACTTGAAATACCAAAAAAAAGTTTTTTTTTTTTTTTTTTTTTTTCCTTTTTATGTAAAAAACAAAAAACAAAGAAAAAAAGCCATGGGACGCCTACCAGACTGGTCCAAGTCTGGGGGAGGGGAGATTGCTAAAGAGGGGAAGGAGAGGCAAAAAAAAAAAATTTAGACATGAGGTTACCTGAATAATGGACAGAGTTCCAAATTCCTAAACTATGAAGCATGGAAGCATGGGGATTGAGTTGAGTATTAGGGAGTTAGTTTGACACCCAGGTAGTCCAGAGAGGAGGTGCCCCCCGGTATGGAAAGTATGTTTGGAGATGGATGATGCACTGTGGAAGAAGGTAGAGAGATATTTAGCGAAGTAATTTTACGGGAGCAAACCCAAAGGCCCAAACTAAAAAACTGGATTCAACCGAACGCGCTTTAATTTTCATGTTTACAATAATACCATATCTTACGCTCACCTGGTGTTCATTTGCTACCCATAGTATGTTACATCGCAAGAGTATTAAGAATCTGATCCTCTCTGTTTTGTTCCTTTTAGGGACAGAGGGTTTCAGATTGAGAGCACAGAGGCTCATCCTATTTAAATTATTGTTTTCTTATTATTTCTCCTTTTATTATGCTGCCAGGTCCAAGACCACAAAGAAAGTTCTGTTATGGGTGCATGCTAGCATCGGTTGGGTAAGATAAACTGCTGGGAGGGGGGAGCGGAGAAGGGAAACTAAAAAACTGAATTTAACTATACGCACTTTAATTTACATGTTTACAATACTAGCACATTTTACGCTCATCTGGTGTTCACTTGATACATACAGTATGTTATATCACTCATACCTTTTGTTTAAACAATTTACACCGCCCCGCTACGAGGGGGCTAAGGGTTACAACAGTATACGAATATGTAGTTGCAAACAACAACAATGCCCCGATTGTCATTAAAATTCCTTACATGGAATGTGAGGGGGCTGCGCGACAAAATTAAACGCGCGGCAGCTCTCACATTTCTTAAAAAGCAACGAGCGGATGTGGTGGCCCTGGTTGAGACACACATAGAGGGTAGACTTCAGACGACACTCCGCCGCCCATGGGTGGGATGGGTGTTCCACTCGACCCACACAACACACTCAAGAGGTGTCTCGGTACTTATCGCAAAAACAGTGCACTTTGAACTATGCGAGTTGCACACTGACCCACAAGGTAGATACATATTTATATCCTCTAAACTCCACGGGGAACCTTTTTTGATTCTGGCTGTTTACGTCCCCCCCCAGTTTTCCACCTCCATACTACTAGAAGGAATTTCCTTTATAGCACGTTACACAACAGCTCAAATAATATGGATGGGGGATTTTAATAATACGCTTAACGAAGAATTAGACAGATTAAGACCAACACCACTTAACACAAACGTTCCCAAGGACACTAAACTTGCCAGGCTTTTCTCACCCTTTCACTTGATAGACACCTGGAGGCATAGATACCCACATACGCGTAAATACTCCTGTTTCTCAGCAACACACAATACTATGTCAAGAATTGACTTCATTTTTATATCTCAAAATCTGTTAGCACGTCTCATTGAGACAGAGTTTGGTCCTAGACTGCTTTCAGATCATGCTCCGTATTGGATCACACTCAACTTCCACATAGATAAACCACCAATTTCATGGCGCCTCAATCCATTCTGGCTGACATTGCTGCCTGATGATGACGACTTGTCAGCCGAATGGGAGACTTTTTTCCGCGACAATACAAATTCTGCCTCTTTCCTGACAGTATGGGAAACTTTTAAAATACATGCCAGGGCCTCCTTAATAACCCGTATTAATAGGATCAAAACAAACTCATCAGAAATCTATGAGAAGGCGGAAACCGACCTCGCATGCATAGAACACACATACCACACTGACCCATCCCAGGCTAACGCCTCCCACTTAAAATTGCAGTCCAGGATCATGAACCAGCTGCAATACGAAAAAGCGAGACAAAAATTATTTTTTGCCAAACAGAAGTACTTTGAACAGGGAGAGAGCGCTGGAAAGCTCCTTGCGTTCCTAGCTCGAAATGAGGACAAGCCCCCAGTGGTTATTGCACTTCAGGGCCCAGAGGGTCAGAAAATCACAGATCCTCCTGATGTATCATCTAAGTTCAGGGAGTTCTTTATGGATTTATATACTTCTAGGACCCAAGAGGGACCTGATGATATGGCTCCCTTTTTGGAAGGTGTAGCATTCCCTCAACTTACGATCGAACACAGGGAGCTTCTAGAGGCCCCTCTCACTAAAGAAATAGGATACCGCAATAGCAAGTTTTGCTAAATCCAAATCCCCTGGCTCAGATGGGTTACCCATCGAATTTTACTCACACTACAATGAAATACTTACCCCCAAATTGCTTACCCTCTATAACGATATGTCCAAACGATTTACCCTCCCACCCTCTATGGGAGAAGCCACAATAGTTCTTATACCTAAACCGGGTAAAGACCCGGGCCATCCGGAATCTTATCGCCCTATCTCATTACTGCAAGTCGATATCAAAATTCTAGCCAAAATCCTAGCCATGCGACTCAATCAAGTGATACTCAATCTCATACATGCTGACCAGGCAGGCTTCATGCCGGGGCGCAACACCTCCTTTAATCTACGGAAACTATTTATAAATTTGCAGGCTACACATGAAAATGTAGGCACAAGAGTAGTAGTCACCCTTGATACAGCCAAGGCGTTCGACTCGGTGGAGTGGGGATATCTCTGGAGCTGTCTCGAACGATACGGCTTTGGTCCACACTTCATCCAATGGGTACAATTACTATACCAAAACCCTACAACCAGGGTGGTGGCAAACGGATGGCCGTCTCAGAAGTTTGACCTCCACAGAGGCACGAGACAGGGCTGCCCGTTGTCCCCACTACTGTATGCCCTGGCTGCGGAACCATTGGCTATTTCTATTCGGACAGACCCAGAGATCACAGGATTAAAAATGGGAACCCTTATGGAAAAAATCAGCATGTATGCTGACGACACATTACTATATCTAGCTGACCCGGGTCCTTCAAACAATCGAACGATTCGGGAAATTCTCAGGCCTTAAAATAAATAAATTGGGGGAAATCTCAAGTCTTACCAATAGACACCTTCCCACTCACGGAATTCCAGGCCACCTTACCACTACAAAGAGTAGACACAATTAAATATTTAGGAATAACTACCTCCAAAAATACAGCAGATTATATAACACTCAACATCAAACCACTATATTCCCTTATTAAAACTAAAATTCAATCGTGGACTAGACTACCCTTAGGGATATGGGGCCGCATCAACCTTCTAAAGATGATACTACTCCCTAAAATATTATACATACTCTGGCATGCCCCAACATACATACCTTTAAAACACTTTAAAATAATGGAGTCTCTTCTCAAACCCTTTGTGTGGGGGAAAAATAGACATAAGATAGCATGGCAAGCCCTCAAAAACCCAACAGACATGGGAGGTACTGCACTCCCAGACTTTAATCACTATTACATCGCGTCCCAACTGTCACAACTTTACCATATAGACAAGGTGGACAACGAAAGATTCCGAATGCTACTCTGCCCACAATGGGCACAAGGAACCTCAGATTCCATATATGCTATCACCATGGGCACAAGGACCAATGAAGGAAACACACACAAGACGACCCTGATGTATCAGTACAGACGCATCTGGGAACTTGCAAACAATAAACTCAACATACCCAGACATAATGACTTCACTCCCCTATGGTGTAACAGAGACTTACCAAAACTCCACCGCATCCAAGACCCTGGGCTTTGGATGGAGAGGGGTATACTCTACTTACACCATATATGGTCAAACGGAACCCTTAAAAGCTTTGACACCCTTAAAGCGGAATTCAATCTACCTAGCAATATGTTATTTAGATTCCTCCAATCGAGACATGCAACACAGGCACAATTCTCACAACCCCCACTACAGTCATCTCCCAATCCTTTAATAGCAATCATAAAAGATACAGACCCAAAAAAACTGATCTCATGTTTCTATACCATGCTCACTACCCCAGTAGCCACAAAAATAGCATACAGTCTCAAACCTCGCTGGGAAAGAGATCTGGGTGGCCTGGAGGATGAGGAATGGGAAAAAGCACTGGACACATGTAAAGAAGTATCACCCAAACTGTCAGACAGGTTGACACAGTTATACATAATACACCGTGCATACCTAACCCCGCTAAGGGTGGCCAGATACAAAACACAACTATTCAGCTTTGTGTCCAATGTGTAAGTCCTCAGAGTGCTCATTCTTTCACCTCCTCTGGTCATGTCCACAAATACAGGGCCTCTGGAAACAGATAGTAACCTCCCTGCACGACAACATGGGCTCACCTGTGACATTGGACCCTAAACAATGTCTACTAGGTGTGTTTCCAGACCCACTGGACAAATACACCAAGGTATTTCTACAGGAGGCTCTTTTCTCGTGTAGGAAGATGATAGCTAGGAAATGGTTGCGTCCCTCACCACCTGAGACTAAAGAATGGAAAGCAGATATAAACGGGGCACTCCCATATAAAACGGGTGATATACATCAATAGAGGATGCCTAGAAAAATTCAATAAAATATGGGACCGATGGCTACAGGACTCGGAAACTTGCTCATGATTGTTACATATCCCTTTCACACCAGGGAAACACCTTTACTTAATGAGAGTATTGTATCCATATCCTACAATAAATGATGGTAACAATAGAGAACTTCAGAAGAAACTTATAGTAGATCATTAATATGTGTAAACATCTTTATTTAACGTGCAGTCACTTTGTAATGTATACATGTATGAGTATATGCAAATAATATAACTTGTATGCACTCTGATTTAAAATAAAAAAAAAAAAAAAAAAAAAAAAAAAAAAAAACTTTGTTTGGAAAACGAGCCTTCAACAAGGCTAACAAACGAGACAGACAGAATTTGCTACAATCACAGCATAGACCCACTCGCAATGCTAACCCTTATACCAGAATAATTACCACATTTTCAAACGAACATACAGAGATAAGGCATATTCTTTCTAAATATTGGCATGTCTTGACCAATGACCCACTAGTGGGCCCCTTAGTTTCCCCCAACCCCCTAGTCACCTTTAGACCCAATACTTCTGTTGGGGATCATTTAGTCAAGAGCGACTTCAAAGGACTGACCCGTGGTGACCCCTGTAACACCCTTGGCACCTTTCCTTGTGGCTCATGCGGCTATTGCAAGTATATTAACACAAACAAAAATCTACACCTACCAAATGGGTGGATTTTTTCCCCAAAACATTACGCCAACTGTCAGACCACACTCGTGGTGTATCTAATACAGTGCGAGTGTGGCTCTTCTTATGTTGGTAAAACCATCCAGAAACTTAAGCGTCTTTACCGACACTTAGCGGCCATGAAAACAAAAGATCCAGATTTTCCATGGGGTCGCCACATAGCGTTAGTCCATAATGAACGCTTCCCAAAGATTACAGTCCTAGTATTGGACCGCCTTCATCAAACTCCTAGAGGTGGAGATGCAAATAAACTACTTCTCCAACGAGAAATGAGGTGGATTTCAAATTTGAATGCCACCTCACCCCCAGGCCTAAATGAAATACTAAGCTTTAAACCGTTTCTACAAGGCTTTACGTCAGGGGGTTACGAAAGGGACCTATAATCACCTAGTTAGTTTCCATCGTCATTGTATAGTAACCAATTGCCTTATAGATACAATTATAGACATATTTTGCCATATGAAACTCATAATATATATGATATAATTTAATGTTTTTTCAAAAAGCTCTATTGTACAAATTGACATCACTATACTTAAGTATTATTGTGAGCATCACGTGATATACACTGTATATAAAAGGCGCTAATGTTACTACTGCAACCTTTATGAATATGTCACATTGTATTATGGTATGGTATATGTATTATTTGCATGTATTGTTATGTACGTCTTATGTATTTTGGCATGACATATCCATGGGCGGACTTTGCTTGACATGTGGTTGCCCCCTTTCCTCCCCCCCCCCCCCCTCTCTTCTTAGCCCGCAGCATCAGTTTGCCTTTATGTATAATCAATTATTCTACTGTGACGTGTCGTTCCGCTCAGGATCTATTGCCCCAGGGTAAGTCCATTCATGTTCTCTCACTGGCATATGTCCCCCGGCACGGGTAGGCCCCACATCTCTGTATAGTGGGCCTTACATAGGGCTCTTGGCGATCCATCTGATCGGTCGCTCGCGCATGCGGCTGCTCTTTGGACCGGCCTCTACTGAGCCCCTCTTTCCCGTGTCGGCGGCGCCGCCTGTCGTCATCGCGTCCTATGACGCGTTGGCTTTGGACGCCGCCGTGCCGAGGGAACAGCCTTCGGCGCACATTACCTCCTTTGCTGACACTGATCAGCTGGAGGGCTAGTGACGCCGAATCCCGTCCACCCCCAACTGCATCATCATTCCCTCCGCTGACACTGTTCAGCTGAGGTAGCTGATGATGCTGAACTGTGTCCGTCCCCCTAATGCACTATACAATAGATTAGCAGTACACATCCCCCGCCCAGCATAGGCGGGGTTTTCTCTACTCAGCTGTTTTTAAACCTCCAGTTGCAGACACACTTTTGAGCTGCACACCTAGACTGCACATCTAGGAGGAGGTTGATGTTCTAACAGTCTGACAACTTTAAGTACTAGACTTTACCATATTAATATGGCAATTTCCTCAGATATCATTGACATCCTTACTATCTGTCATGCGAATAGAGATGTACATACATACATACATACATACATACACACACACACACACACACACACACACTGGGGTAAAAGCCATTGATCCACTGTGCAAACACTTGTTTAAATGGATTGTACATATCAGAGCAAACCCCATACAGATTAACTCACTGCTACCTCCCCAAACCTTACTTACTATACCATTTTATATATATCTGTTGGTTATATTTCTTCTCCACGATTTAATTCTGGCACGATAGGTGGGCCCAGGTAGACGCTCATATACTCATATATACTCATTCGCACATTGACTATTGTATGTGTTGATGTACTCTGTCCATCAATTTACCTTCTGATACTTATATCATATTATATTTATTTAGGGCTGTACATTCCACCCTTCCTCTCCTTGCTGTTCCTTGTGAACGCTGGTGAATGCCCGTGTTTGACGCATCCGGGAGGCTGTAAGATCCCCCAGTATCACTACAGAAATTTCATCCAACCTTTGGCCCTTGGCTTTCACTATATAAGCCTATATGTGGCTATATATATCTAAAAACAGAATGCGTAACTGATGCTGTGGTGACTAGGATTTGGAACACCATCTGTTAAGCTACCAAGTTACAGTCCGGCCTGGGATATGCACACATTTCTGTGAACGAATAAGTCCTTTCTTTTCCTTATGATATATATAAATATACATATATTTCTCGTTTTCCCAAGTTCTTATCATGATTGTTTGCCCTTATAAGCACCTATGACCTACCATTTATAGCTATATGAATAATGTATACTGTATATGTGTACTAATGATTGGTATATTCTACCTATGTACCCCCCCAGATCATACAATATCCTTACAGGAAACCCCTGAAGAAGGAATTGCATTTTTTATCCGAAACATGTTGGGTTCTCAAGTACCACGTATATGCATGTTTTCCTTGATTAAAACACTCATGTATATGGTCTAGATATTTTGTATGAACGGTTCACTGTTTTAAATATTTCTTTTGCATATTTCTAATAAAGTATATTTTTTATTACTCCTGGGTACCTGTATTACCAATCATATTATCCCTTCCAAACCCCCCCCCCCCTTCCCTCCTTACCCCTTAGGTAATTTACTTCCACTCTCCCCCTCACCCGTACAATCCCAAGGTCTCTTTTGTTTATCTCTTCTTTCAGAGTGTAGGCATTCTAATACAGGAGGTGTGCTACTGGCCAGATCACGGGGTGAAAACAGATTTTAAAAAAAGCCTAAAAATTGAATGATTGGTAAGCGGCCTGATATGACATTTTTGACTTGGATTATTGCGGATTTAGTTTCATTACAAAATGCATGACACAAAACAGAAGTGTCATCACTACTCTGCATATATAAAAAGAATACCTAAAGCATTATATCATATTCATGTAATGATGTTTAACATTGCACTGTCTCACTGATCTATTGTGTGCTCAATATCCTGAACAAATTAATAAAATGTAATAAATAATTCAACTGCACTTTTTATACAATTTTGTGTTTGTTCTTTGTAAACATGGGCCATGCAGAGGTTAAGAAAAATTACTGTGGAGCAAAACTTTGTTGAACATTCTTTAACAAGCATGCAATGACTAAAACATAAGTGATTGTATGTTTTCTTTTGTCAAAAGGTATTGGTCAAAAGGTCTTGATAACCTAATCTGTAATGCATTGAAATTTCATCCAATTTCCAGTGTGCTGCATCGTCTGAGGAAACCATTTTAAAAGGTCCACCAAAGCTATCTATCTAATACGTGCCTTTTTATAATAATGTTTCCAATGAAGTAAAATAATATTTTCTGCTCACTAATGAAACGTTTTTCACATAAATTGGATGTACACTAAATGTCTGGAAAATTGGCCTGATTTATACAATTAGGAATATTTTGTACACTCAGGTGGCCCGACCATTTTTTGCAATTTTTCCTTTGTTTTTTATTTTTCACTTTCAGAATTTGTGAAAGACCCCCCAAACCATATATTTTCTGAAAGCACGATAAGTAGAATAAAAAGAAGGTGCTACTGAAGTACATTAAAACAATTAACAGATAAAAACACAGCTAATTTTACAAAATTCCTACTAAATATAAAAGCTTAACCTGTATTGAGTGAATAAATAAATATTTGTTTTAAAATTGCAATTTAAATTTAAATTGCGGCTTTTTGCGAAATGGTGAAAATTGAACAGACGCAAAAGTGTAAATATCCAAATTTCTCTAAAAATCTGAAGGTTTTAATTTTTTCCTTACAGCTGTCAGAATTTGTGAAAGACCCCCAAAACCATATATTTTTCTGAAAGCTTACGACCTCTAGAATAAAAAGGTGCTACTGATTTTTTTAGACCCCGTGGTATTTGTGCAAATGTTTATCGAACCAATACAAGATTCCTGCTAAATCCCAATAAATATAAAAGCTTAACCTGTATGTAGTTAATAAATAACAAAATATTTGTAAATTTTAAATTGCGCCTTTTGCAAAATGGTGAAAAACGAACGTACCCAAAAATTTCTCTAAAAATCTGGGAGCTTTTCATTTTTCACTGACAGCTTTCAGAATTTGAAAAGACCCCTCAAACTAGACATTTTCTAAAAGCACATGGCCAGTAGAATAAAAAAAAAAAAAAGTGCTACAGATTTTTTGAGCCTCGCAATAATTGCGCAAAATGTTCATCATATCGCTATTTTCACTAAAAATACACTAAAATCATTAATATTGCACATAAACACAACGTAACTTACGAAATTCCTGCTAAATTAGTACTAAAGCCTCGTTGATGTGTGGCACACTAAAGTGTTTTCCCCTTGGGGGCCATGTTTACCCGCACAGGTGTTCCGTGCATCCCTGTAAAGGCAGTCCCATTTATGTCAATTGGGATGCAATGGCTGCACAGGCATAGTTGCTGTTCCCAAGCTGACATCCATGTGGGTGTGGGTACATGACTCCGAATGCAGACAGTGTGAGCTCAGGGACATGCATGCAGACCAAGCAACAGCTCCGTTTGTGCAGTTGCAGCGTTCCAAATGACATCAATGGGATGGACTGCACAGAGATGCATGGAACACCTGTGCATCCCTGTAAAGGTACACTGTGTATGCCCTGTGTGAACAAGGCCTTAGGCCCCTTTCACACAAGCACGCCGATCGGGTCTACCTGTCCATTTTTCAGTCAGGCCCAATCGGACCACCCATTGTTCTCTATGGAGAGACTGATGTAAAATGAACATGTGTCAGTTTACACCCGCCTGTATCTGATTAAGTCCGCCAAAAACAGAGGGATAGGGATTCCATTCCCCATCCATCTAGCAGATCGGATGGCATCCGATGGAAATGGACAGGCGGTCCATTTCCATCTGACCGTCCCATAAAGAATAGCGAGCTGTGTCCACTCTGCATCAGCGGAGCAGACACGGACCTGTCAACCTCCTACTCAGTGGGGATCAGCAGACAGATCCCCCGCTGAGCAGGTGGATCTGCTTTTTCAGAGTCTGCTCCATGTGAAAGGGGTCTTACCAGGAGCAGCCGGTCCAATAAGGGCACTGCTCCCCTACAGGGAGCACCAGATTCATACGTTTAAGTTTTTTTTTTTCAAGCCAGATGATTAGAGCTTGACGCTCTAATTGGCTTGAAAAAGGTTGGGCTCGGTCTCATAGCATTGCACCCCGAACCCACCCACTTGTGAGTTGTGACAAATGCAAATAAATATTCTCTATTGTCTTCCGGTTTCTCCTCCTGCCCAATCAGGACAGATTGGATTGGCCGGGAGGAGAATCTGAGGTATCCGTGGAGGGGTGAGTGCGGGGAGGGGACCGTCCCCATGGAGGGATGAGTGCAGGCGGACCTGGGGGGGGTTCTTACTATGTTTGACCCCTTTCACACTGGAGGCGTTTCAGATGCTTTAGTGCTAAAAATAGTGCCTGTAAAAAGCCTCAATCTGCAATCCCAGTGTGAAAGCCTGAGTGCATCTTCAGGAGGCTTGAAGAAAGGTTTGTGAAATGCATTTCCAGACCCTGGGAGGTTACAATTTCCCGGTGCTGGACAACATGTTGCTGAGGCTTTGTTCAGTCAAAGAATGGTGGAGAAGGTGGCCGGCTGACCGATGCCTTTAAACAACTTTTTAGTCCTATGCGTCAAGGTCCGATTGGTTTAAGCAACCATCGCCAGTGTCTGCATTACATGGTGCAGGAATATCTAGGGGCAAGAGTAGACTTGGAGACCTTTCCAACAGAGCATTCACTGGGTCTTGAGGATGGACCACTGATAGAACTTGCTCAATATGCAATTGAGCTACTGGCCTGTCCTGCATCCAGAGTGCTTTCTGAATGCACATTCAGTGCTGCTGGAGGGTTTGTAAGGGATCAAAGAGTATGCCTGTCCACAGACTCTGTTGATAGGCTCACATTCATAAAAATGAATCAGCAGCTATCAAGCGGCCGATGCTGATGCAACTGATTGAATTTTCTATGGATGTGGGATCCCTTGAAGACTGCTTATGCTTACTAGGAATGGGCGAACAGTTCGGCCTGAGCATAAGTTTCGGGCTGAACTTTGGTTGTTCGGATGTTCTAGCGAACACTGAACAATATACAGTGTTCGGGGCAAATTTGAAAGCCGCCGGAACACTGTTAAAAAGTCTATGGGACATTAACATGAAAAAAAAAAAAAAAAAAAAAAGTGTTCACTGTAAAGGCTTATATGCACGTTATTGTCATAAAAAGTGTTTGGAGACCTGGGTCCTGCCCCAGGGGACATGCATCAAATTAATTTTTTTTTTTTTTTTTTTTTAAACAGGGCCGATTTTTCAGGAGCAGTGATTTTTATAATACTTAACGTGAAACAAAAGTGAAATATTCCTTTACCCCCTGTACCTGGGGGGTGTCTATAGTATGCCTGTAAAGTGGCACATTTTTCCCAATGTTTAGAACACAAAATGACATTTCTAAAGGAAAAAAAAGGTCATTTAAAAGTAATAGCGGCTATAGTGAATTGTCCGGTCTCGGCAATACAGATAAAAGCCACTGAAAAAAAATGGCATGGGATCCCCCAGTCCATTACCAGGCCCTTTGGGTCTGGTATGAATATTAAGGGGAACCCCCGATCCAAAATTTAAAAAAAAATAAATTGTTTGGGGGTCCCCCCAAATTCCATACCAGGCCCATCAGGTCTGGTATGGATATTAAGGGGAACCCTGTGCCAATTTTTTTTTTTTTTAAATGGTGTAGGGGTCCCCCTCAAAATCCATACCAGACCCTTATCCGAGCACGCAACCTGGCAGGCCGCAGGAAAAGAGGGGGGAGGGCGAGAGAGCACCCCCCTCCCGAACCATACCAAGCCACATGCCCTCAACATGGGGAGGGTGCTTTGGGGTAGCCCCCCAAAACAACTTGTCCCCATGTTGATGGGGACAAGGGCCTCATCCCCACAAACCTTGCCTGGTGGTTGTGGGGGTCTGTGGGCGGGGGGGGGGGGTCTCATCAGAATCTGGAAGCCCCCTTTAACAAGGGGACCCCTAGATCCCAGCCCCCCTGTTTGAAATGGTAACGGGTACATTGTTCCTGTACCATTTCACAAAAAAAGTGTTAAATTTAAAAAAAAAAAAAAACAAAAAACAAAAACACAAGACACACTTTGGGACAAGTCCTTTATTAAAAAAAAAAAAAAAAATAATAATATGTCCCTTGAAGTCCATTCATCTTCTTCTCTCACTCTGCCAACGGACCGAAAAATGAAAAAAAAATGCCACCATGAATCAGCCTCCATGGCACCCGCTGTAATGACCATCCTTGTAGGTGACAGTATTTTTTATAACTGAGGGCGGGGCCACACTGACCTATCCGGGTGACCCCACCCCACTCTGATGCACAGGGACTTCCCAATGGCTTACCCATGGTGTCACCGGGTACATCACCATGTGGCCCGCACTCAGTTATAAAGGAACTGTCATCTACGAGGACTCGTCAGTACGACGGGTGCCTCCCATGGAGGTGGATCGGTGGCAGCATGCGGGTTTTCTTTTTTCGGTCCATGGCAGAGCGACAGAAGATGAATGGACTTCGTGGGGCTTTTTTATTTTTTTAATAAAGGACCTGTTACCATTTCAAACAAGGGGGGATCTGGGAGTCCCCTTGTTAAAAGGAGGCTTCCAGATTCCGATAAGCCCCCCGCCCGCAGACCCTCACAACCACTGGGCAAGGGTTGTGGGGATGAGGCCCTTGTAGGGGGCTACCCCAAAGCACCCTCCCCATGTTGAGGGCATGTGGCCTGGTATGGTTCAGGAGTGGGGGGAGCTCTCTGTTCCCCCCTCTTTTCCTGCGGCCTGCCAGGTTGCGTGCTTGGAAAAGGGTCTGGTATGTATTTTTGGGGGGACCCCCATGCCATTTTTTTAAAATTTTGGCATGGGGTTCCCCTTAAAATCCATACCAGACCTGAAGGGTCTGGTATGGATTTTGAGGGGGACCCCATGCCATAAAAAAAAAAGAAAAAAAAAAATTGGCGCAGGGTTCCCCTTAATATCCATACCTGAAGGGCCTGGTATGGAATTTGGGGGGACCCCCAATGCAATTTGGTTCGGGGTTCCCCTTAATATTCATATCAGACCCAAAGGGCCTGGTAATGGATTGGCGGGATCCCATGCCTTTTTTTTTCAATGACTTTTATCTCTATTGTCGAGACCCGACAATTCACTATAGCCGCTATTACTTTTGAATTACTTTTTTCCTTTAATTTTGTGCAGGGACTGTTCTAAACACGGGAAAAATGCGCCACTTTACAGGCATACTATAGACACCCCCCAGGTACGAAATTTAACCACTTGAGCCCCGGACCATTATGCTGCCTAAGGACCAGAGGTCTTTTTCCAATTTGGCACTGCGTCGCTTTAACTGCTAATTGCGCGGTCATGCAATGCTGTACCCAAACGAAATTTGCGTCCTTTTCTTCCCACAAATAGAGCTTTCTTTTGATGGTATTTGATCACCTCTGCGGTTTTTATTTTTTGCGCTATAAACGGAAAAAGACCGAAAATTTTGAAAAAAAATGATATTTTCTACTTTTTGTTATAAAAAAAATCCAATAAACTAAATTTTAGTCATACATTTAGGCCAAAATGTATTCGGCCACATGTCTTTGGTAAAAAAAATGTCAATAAGCGTATATTTATTGGTTTACGCAAAAGTTATAGCGTCTACAAACTAGGGTACATTTTCTGTAATTTACACAGCTTTTAGTTTATGACTGCCTATGTCATTTCTTGAGGTGCTAAAATGGCAGGGCAGTACAAAACCCCCCCAAGTGACCCCATTTTGGAAAGTAGACACCCCAAGGAAATTGCTGAGAGGCATGTTGAACCCATTGAATATTTATTTTTTTTGTCCCAAGTGATTGAATAATGACAAAAAAAAAAAAAATAATAATATTTACAAAAAGTTGTCACTAAATGATATATTGCTCACACAGGCCATGGGCCTATGTGGAATTGCACCCCAAAATACATTCAGCTGCTTCTCCTGAGTATGGAGATACCACATGTGTGGGACTTTTTGGGAGCCTAGCCGCGTACGGGGCCCCGAAAACCAATCACCACCTTCAGGATTTCTAAGGGTGTAAATTTTTGATTTTACTCCTCACTACCTATCACAGTTTCGGAGGCCATGGAATGCCCAGGTGGCACAAAACCCCCCCAAATGACCCCATTTTGGAAAGTAGACACCCCAAGCTATTTGCTGAGAGGCATGGTGAGTATTTTGCAGCTCTCATTTGTTTTTGAAAATGAAGAAAGACAAGAAAAAACTTTTTTTTTTTTCTTTTTTCAATTTTCAAAACTTTGTGACAAAAAGTGAGGTCTGCAAAATACTCACTATACCTCTCAGCAAATAGCTTGGGGTGTCTACTTTCCAAAATGGGGTCATTTGGGGGGGGGTTTGTGCCACCTGGGCTTTCCATGGCCTCCGAAACTGTGATAGGCAGTGAAGAGTGAAATCAAAAATTCACGCCCTTAGAAAGCCTGAAGGCGGTGATTGGTTTTCGGAGCCCCGTACGCGGCTAGGCTCCCAAAAAGTCTCACACATGTGGTATCCCCGTACTCAGGAGAAGCAGCAGAATGTATTTTGGGGTGTAATTTCACATATTTCCATGGCATGTTTGAGCAATATAACATTTAGTGACAACTTTGTGCAAAAAAAAAAAAAAAAAAAAAAAAAAAAAAAATGTGTCTCTTTCCCGCAACTTGTGTCGCAATATAAAATATTCCATGGACTCGACATGCCTCTCAGCAAATAGCTTGGGGTGTCTACTTTCCAAAATGGGGTCATTTGGGGGGGGGTTTGAACTGTCCTGGCATTTTATGCACAACATTTAGAAGCTTATGTCACACATCACCCACTCTTCTAACCACTTGAAGACAAAGCCCTTTCTGACACTTATTGTTTACATGAAAAAGTTATTTTTTTTTTGCAAAAAAATTACTTTGAACCCCCAAACATTATATATTTTTTTAAAGCAAATGCCCTACAGATTAAAATGGTGGGTGTTTCATTTTTTTTTTTTCACACAGTATTTGCGCAGCGATTTTTCAAACGCATTTTTTGGGGAAAAAACACACTTTTTTAAATTTTAATGCACTAAAACACACTATATTGCCCAAATGTTTGATGAAATAAAAAAGATGATCTTAGGCCGAGTACATGGATACCAAACATGACATGCTTTAAAATTGCGCACAAACGTGCAGTGGCAACAAAATAAATACATTTTTAAAAGCCTTTAAAAGCCTTTACAGGTTACCACTTTAGATCTACAGAGGAGGTCTACTGCAAAAATTACTGCCCTCGATCTGACCTTCGCGGTGATACCTCACATGCATGGTGCAATTGCTGTTTACGTTTGACGACAGACCGCCGATTGCGTTCGCCTTAGTGCGAGAGCAGGGGGCGACAGGGGTGTTTTTTTTTTTTTTTCTTTATTATTTTTCTGCTTTTTTTATCTTATTTTTAAACTGTTCCTTTCATATTTTTTTTTTTTAATCATTTTTATTGTTATCTCGGGGAATGTAAATATCCCATATGATAGCAATAGGTAGTGACAGGTACTCTTTTTTGAAAAAATTGGGGTCTATTAGACCCTAGATCTCTCCTCTGCCCTCAAAGCATCTGACCACACCAAGATCGGTATGATAAAATGCTTCCCCAATTTCCCAATGGCGCTATTTACATCCGGCGAAATCTAAGTCATAAAATGCTCGTAGCTTCCGGTTTCTTAGGCCATAGAGATGTTTGGAGCCACTCTGGTCTCTGATCAGCTCTATGGTCAGCTGGCTGAATCACCGGCTGCATTCTCAGGTTCCCTGTTGAGACAGGAGAGCCAGAGAAAAACACGGAAGACGGTGGGGGGGGGGGGGCATTCCCTCCCACGGCTTGTAAAAGCAGTCTAGAGGCTAATTAGCCGCTAGGATTGCTTTTACATGAAAGCCGACCGCTGGCTGAAAAGAATGATACCAAGATGATACCTAAACCTGCAGGCATCATTCTGGTATAACCACTCAAAGTCGTGAATGGCGTACCTGAAGACAAAAAAATGGTTAACAATAAAGCACAGTAAACGGTAAAGTATAAAAAAATTGCATACCTGAAAAAGCAAACATGATAAAACATAATAACAATAAAACATTGCAGAATAGAATACAGTAAAAAAGAGCAGAACAATAGAGAGAGAATAGAGAGAGAGAGAACAATAAAACGACAACTATTTTTTTTTATTTTATATATATATATTTTTTTTTTACACTTTTTTTGTAACTAACTTTTGTAACTGTAACCGGTTCCAGGTTCGGGTCTCTCAAAATGCGATGGCATCTTGGGAGACCCTGTGAAAGTGTGCCTAGTCTGTGCAATGCTGTACCCTACGCTAATACTCAACTAGTGTATGGTAGCGTTCAAAACATTCACCAATGCAAAGACCAGGATTGTCAGGACAGGAGGGACAATAATAGCGGGTGTCACGCCTATATCCGCGCTTGCTGCAGACACAACATCTTTTTTGGGGGTTTGTTGGGTAGGGGTACTCGGTAGGACATAAAGAAAATGCCTCTCATGCAGCCGACTGCATTTGGTTGGGGATGTGAATGGGGGAAGTACGGGTGCTGCAGAAGTGGTGGGTTCCCAATTAAGATTGGCGAATGCAGCAGGAAGGGCACTATGGGCACGACGGGCCTGTTTGTCCTCTTCTTGGTGGCAGCGGGACACTACTTGTGCTTGCCACCTCACCAGCTTGAACTGCACTTATGGGACTCGCCACGTCACCAAGTGTTACTGCAGTGCTGGTTTGACTACGACCGGGGTGTACTAGGCCGCTGGTGCTTGCCAGTTCACCAAAACGCTACCAAAAAAACTGTTAGCGATCGCAGGGATCAGGCCTGACTCTGCGAACGCTGCAGTTATGCGTTTAGTGTTTTGTAAGGGACAGTGATCGATCGATACTGCACTTGGGTGGGCCGGGCCGGGCGGAGGGGCAAAACGCAGGTGCTAGCAGGTATCTGGGCTGATCCCGCTAACACTGCGTTTTTGGGAACCCTAAACTGCTGGGGACGCTAGTATAGATCTGATCGGATCAGATATTGATCCGTACAGATACTATACCACTAAGGGAGGTGTACGGTGCGTGCGTGGGTGTTAGCGCTACTGGCGCTAACCTGACGCTGCCTGGTGCTTGCTTGCCAGTTCACCAAAATGCTACCAAAAAAACTGTTAGCGATCGCAGGGATCAGGCCTGACTCTGCGAACGCTGCAGTTATGCGTTTAGTGTTTTGTAAGTGACAGCGATCGATCGATACTGCACTTGGGTGGGCCGGGCGGAGGGGCAAAACGCAGGTGCTAGCGGGTATCTGGGCTGATCCCGCTAACACTGCGTTTTTGGGAACCCTAAACTGCTGGGGACACTAGTATAGATCTGATCGGATCAGATATTGATCTGTACAGATACTATACCACTAAGGGAGGCGTATGCTGCGTGCGTGGGTGTTAGCGGTACTGGCGCTAATCTGACACTGCCTGGGGCGACGCATATCACCGCCGGGCGATCAGGGGGCTAAACCTTTATTCGGTAATAAACGGCGGGTGCCCTGACACTATAAAAAATAAACAAACTAACCAGCGTCAACCGTAACGTTTATACGGTGATCAGTGGTGAAAGGGTTAACTAGGGGGCAATCAAGGGGTTAAAACATTTATTAGATAGTATATGGGGGTCCCTGACACTATAAAACGCTGACGGCGAACCTAAATATTTACGTCCCTAACTAGCGTCACCAGCGACACTAATACAGCGATCAGAAAAATGATCGCTTAGCAACACTGGTGACAGGGGGTGATCAAGGGGTTAAAACTTTATTAGGGGGGGTATCCTAGACCTAAAGGGGGGTAATACTAACTGTCCCAACACTGTAACTGTCACAAACTGACACTATGCAGTAATCAGAAAAAAAAAAAAAAAAAAAAAAAAAACCTGCTGGTGTCAGTTTGTGACGGGGGGGGATCGGGGTGTTTTGTGTGCCTGGCATGTTCTACTGTGTGTGTAGTGTGTTGTGCACTTACATTGATGTCTTCTCCCCTCGGCGCTGGAACGGAATACCGAGCTGAGGGGAGATGACATCATTTCCTTTGCTGCTGTTTAGCATACAGCAGCAAAGGAGTGTTCCCATTGGCCGGCGGCGATCGCGAGGGGGGGGGCCACGAACGGATGGCCTCCCCCTCATCTCGGATCGCCGGGGAACAGAACGGGACCGCCTCGGGCGGCGGGGGGGGTCCGATCGGACCCCCCACCCGCGGAAGGCAAATCACGTACATGTACGCGATTTTGCCTGCCCGTGCCGCTTTGCCGACGTAAATCGGCGTTAGGCGGTCCTTAAGTGGTTAAAGGAATATTTCACTTTTATTGTTTCACTTTAAGCATTATTAAAATCACTGCTCCCAAAAAAACAGCCGTTTAAAACTTTTTTTTGCATTGATACATGTCCCCTGGGGCAGGACCCATAAACACTTTTTATGACAATAACTTGCATATTAACCCTTCAAATTATCACTTTTGGATTTTTCACGTTCGTGTCCCATAGCCTTTAACAATGTTCAAACAAATTTTTAGCCTGTTCGCACGTTCTGCTGTGAACCGAACCGGGGGTTTGTTCGGCCCATCCCTAATGCTGACTATCCTATTTCTCCTCAATCTCGATGATGCTAGCATCCAACAGTAGTTTTGGTTTAGGGCACCACTACCATCACCCAAGGCCCAATTTTTCTGCCTCTGTTTAACATATGTTTAATGTAATTACAATTTTTGATCTAATATTTCACAGCAGGGCCGTTCCTGTGCCCAACAAGAGTATATGTGCAGTTACAGTGTTGTGGCACCACCACCACAAGGCCCAATTTTTCTGCCCCTGTTTAGCAGGGGTATGTAATTACAATTCTTAATATATTATTTCACAGCAGGGCCCGTTCCTGCGCCCAGCAAGAGTAACTCTGAGAGCTTACAATGTTCTGGTACCACCAACACCTAAGGCCAATTTTCTGCAGAGTATATAGGGCAGGCCGTATAGTATTTATACTGCTGTTCAGAGTATGTAGTGCCTGGGGGACCCCCACGCCATTTTTTTTTAATATTTGGGTGCGGGGTTCCCCTTAACATCCATACCAGACTTGAAGGGCCTGGTATGGATTTTGGGGGTGACATCCACGCTTTTTTTTTTTGGTATTTTTATCTTAATGCTGGGATCCGACAATACATTACAGCCACGAGCAGTTTTAAATGACATTTTTTCTTTTAGAAATGTAATTTTGCTGTAGCACTGTTATAAACATTTAGGCATATTAAGGACACCGCCAAGGCACGATATTTACAGGAATATTTCATTTTTATTGTTTCACTGTAAAAACATTATTATTAGAATCACTGCTCCCGAAAAAAAACGGTAGTTTTTAAAACTTGTTTTTTGCATTGATACATGTCCCCTGGGGCAGGACCCAGTCCCCAAACACTTTTTATGGCAATAACTTGCATATAAGTCTTTAAAATTAGCACTATTGATTTTTCACGTTCGTGTCCCGCAGACTTTAATGGTGTTCGCATGTTCTAACACATTTTCTGCCAGTTCGCATGTTTTGCCGCAAACCGAACCGGGGGGTGTTCGGCTCATCCCTACTTGGGAGTAGTGTCCCATAACTCTGAATCTTTAGTGCTAAAAAGGATAAAGCTTTGAGACTATTGTGGACATTCAGCTTCCTTTTCAGGCCTTGCCCATTCATCCTAATATTTTCGCTGCATCTTTTGGAGATGAGGCCTCTTCCTGCCACTTCATCGCTTCTTTCACTGCTTCCACCAGGGGGGGGGGGGGACTAGAAAAAAAGAAAAAAATCAAATGCATACGATTCCGATTCAGTCTTGACAGAGGAATGACTCTTTCAAGTTCAACATCTGAGTCAAAACGAGCCGACGCCTCTGGCTCAGACTCTCCAGGTGAAGATGACCTTGCAGGGCGAGCAGGTCTCTGGAATGCTTCTTAATCCTTCCTTGACTTTGATGTAGGATGTAACCTGACGTGCATCCGACGTATTCTCTCGGGCCACTTCCTTGAAGCACAAAGCGCACACCAGTTTGCCTGGTAAGACTTGGGCTGAGCAGGCCCAACAGGTCTTTTCGTCTGCTTTGGCTGGTGATGAAGCTGTAGACGATGAAGAGGATCTTCTTCTGTGCAGCCAGATTTGCTATTTTTAGAGGCTTTCCGATGCCTTATATAAAGAGTGGATGCAGTGCTAAAATATTATTGATCAAAGTGAAAAAAGAAAAAACTAAAACAAAGTCCCATTACATAAAAAAAAATCCTTAGGTGTCTGTCCATCAATGAAAATAGAGGATGAAGCAGTGATATAATTTTTCCACACACAGTGTATGGATGTGCGGAGCCGGATGCACTACAAGGTGATAGAATAATCTGCTTACCAGATGGAGATAACTGCCACAGCAGTCTCGCCCAGCATAGGGATTTACCGGTTTCCCCAAAACCTAGGTAGTGTTCGGAGCTTCCAAGTAATAATTCCTAGTGTCGCTAGCTAGTGGTTCATATTGCTCAAAAATACAAAAGAAAAGGCTCCCATAGTGTAATATGTCAAAGACAGGTCAATTTAATAAAAAATAGGTATTGCACTTACAATAAAGAGGTTCATTAACCAGGGGAAAAAAATACGTAATTATGTTACCGTCAGGCCCCACACTGCGAATCATTCAATGTGGATGCGTGAAAAAAAACCATAACGATGTCACCGTCATAGGCTCCACGCTATGCGTTTCATCATGAATAGGACGTCGCCTGGGGATGGGCCAGTCCCCACACGACGTCCTATTAATGACAAAACGCTTAGGGTGGAGCCTATGATGGTGACGTCATTACATTTTTTTTCCTTCCGAGATGGTGGACGGGCGTTTCCGGATACAGGGAGTAGAGTGAGACTCATGGAGACACTGCGATTTCCACACATCCACATTGAATGATTCGCTGGTTAATGAACTTCTTTATTGTAAGTGCAATACCTATTTTTTATTAAATTGACCTGTCTTTGACATATTACACTATGGGAGCCTTTTCTTTTGTATTTTTGAGCAATACAATCCACTAGCTAGCGAAACTAGGCATTATTACTTGGAAGCTCCGAACACTACCTAGGTTTTGGGGAAACCGTTAAATCCCTGTGCTGGGCGAGACTGCTGTGACAGTCATCGCCATCTGGTAAGCAGATTATTATATCACCTTGGGTGTGCGGAGCCAGATGCACTACATACATTGTGTGTGTAAATGATATCACTGCTTCATTCTCTATTTTCATAGATGGACTCTAAACAGACACCTATGGATTTTTTAGTTTTTTCACTTTTCACCTTGATATTTTTTCATTTTGATCAATATTTTAGCGCTGCATCCACTCTTTATATATCTCGTTTGAAGTTTGTGTACTGGACTTTTTTGATGTTGGCTGCTTTTCTCTTGTCACTGTCACTTATCTGCTTTTTTGTGGTATTTTTTATTACAATTTCTACTGGTTCTAGCGCGGCGTTAGCCTCTGGGCTCCTCTTGTTTTACAAAGCCTTACCCCCTCTTGGTTCGGGTCTGAATAACTACAGTGAGGCAAGGTAGAGGGGGATCTGGAATGCCATCTCAACGGGTGATCACCCAGCTGCAGGCAACTTTGTGACCTGTCATGTCTTGTCCCCTCTTTACTCCTCTGAGCTTGGGATCCTGATTTGGAACCTCTTTGCAGGCGTTTATCCCACTTTGGGCTCTTCTCTCTGCAAAGGAGAAGGAGGGCTCTAGTTAAAAAAAAAAAAAAAAAAAAAAGTATATTTTATGTATATATTACTTTTATTTAAATCAGAAACCTCTCAGTTCAAGTCTTCAGTGCCAAGGACAGGCAGATTTCCCACAAGGACCTGCAAAAGGCGTAAGACTGCATCAATTCTCTTTTACAGAGTTAAAACTAAGCAGTGTGATCATACAGGACAACAGGCTTACCTGGGCAAAGCAGCAGCTGACCAGCTGGAGCCAGAGACACCGGATGGCAGACACACCAGGCAGCACGAGCAGCGGCGGGGCTTTCGCGAATACAGTGCAGACAGGAGAGCCGCTCAATCCGCCCATAGAAGAGAGAAAGAGCCACGAATCAGCGGTGAGCATCCTATTGGTTCCCAGGCAATGTGAGAAGCAGGCCAACCTCTGCTACGTCACCTGCCCGACTCAGAGCTTCTGACAGATTGCACGTGGGGCGGCCGCAGACTACACTTACCAGAGAGCCGTGAGCCTGCCCAGGAGAAAATGATACTGCCAGCACAATGCCTAGAAGGTACCAAGACACTCATTTATACTGCTCATAAACCTTAGCCCAGCAAAAAGAGTTTATACTGCAACCTCCATTATCCCAGCACCAGGGGAACTCACCACCTTAGGAATTTTACAGTCCATATGGGGGGGGGGCTTTATGGGTTAAGAAAAAGGTGATCCTGGAGGGGTAAGAGGTGGAGGAGCTGACCCATGGTAGGCTGACATGGGGAGGATCCAGGAAATTCAGTATTTTACAAAAAGTGAGTACACCCCCTCACATATTAATAATTTTATTATACATCTTTCCATGTCAATGAAACCTCTCGCATCCAGTCCACGTGCTTGTATGTGATGTCACATACAAGCATCTGGAATGAATGTGCAATGAGCAGCTCAGGTCAGGGGCATTTTCTGAAAGCAGTGAGCTTGTGTGCAGGATCATAAGTTGGGCCCCTCTAGCTGAGAAAAAGTGGTTGGGTGTGATTTTCATTGCGCTGAATCCTGGCTGTGGCTTAAAAGGGACACAGGGTGCAGGGGTTCAGTAGCAAGTGACACAAATGTTCAGGAATAAAATTCAACCAAGTTCCCAGAAGCTCAACAGTAATTCCAGAAACTGTCACCCGATTGTGGCTTTCTCAATCACAGTGAAATCACTTCTTTCTGAGATTGGTAGTGGCAACCAAGCAAGTAATCTTCCTCTAGATGGTGGACAGGGCTAGCAGGACTGTGATTGTCTTTAGCAGTGGCCAATGACTGTCCTCTTCCTGGAAACAGGGACCACCCCACCCCCCCAACAGAACTGCACTCTATCTCTTCCATCACAAGAGATGACGATCGCAGCTACAGCAAAGTTAGAGAACCAAACAATGTTTCCCATGTTTTTATGCATTGTGTGGGGGCACAGTGCCTCCCCCTCAGTGCAAGTGCGGCGTAGGGAATTGTGAGACTGGAATGCATTAGTGTCTCACTGACATTTCCCTGCACTGCTCTGCTGATGAGGAGGGAGTCGAGTGCCGGAAAAAGAGGCTTTGCGAGTCTCTTGCGGCACAAGTGCTGGGGGTTGCTCACCCCTGTGATAGACCAACACAAAGCGGCATAGCATTGTGAAATGGAAGGAAAATGATAAATGGTTTTCCAAATATCTGAAAAGTGTAGCGTGCATTTGTATTCAGCCCCCTTTACTCTGATACCCCCAACTAAAATCTAGTGGAACCAATTGCCTTGAGACATCACCAAATTAGTTAATAGAGTCCACCTGTGTGTAATTTAATCTCAGTATACATACAGCTGTTCTGTGAAGCCCTCATTAGGTTTTTTAGAGAACTTTAGTGAACAAACAGCATCATGAAGGCCAAGGAACACACCAGACAGGTCAGGGATAAAGTTGGAGAAGTTTAAAGCAGGGTTAGGTTATAAAAAAAATATCCCAAGCTTTGAACAGCTCACGGAGCACTGTTCAATCCATCATCCGAAAATGTAAAGAGTATGGCACAACTGCAAACCTACCAAGACATGACTGTCCACCTAAACCGACTGGCCGGGCAAGGAGAGCATTATTCAGAGAAGCAATAAAGAGGCCCCTGGTAACTCTGGAGGAGCTGCAGAGATCCACAGGACAACTATTAGTTGTGCACTACACAAATCTGGCCTTTATGGAAGAGTGGCGAGAAGAAAGCCATTGTTGAAAAAAAAGCCATAAGAAGTCCCGTTTGCAGTTTGCAAGAAGCCATGCGGGGGACACAGCAAACATGTGGAAGAAGGTGCTTCGGTCAGATGAGAACATAATTTAACTTTGTGGCCTAAAAGCAAAACACTATATGTGGCAGAAAACTAATACTGCACATCACCCTGAACACACCATCCCCACCGTGAAACATGGTGGTGGTAGCATCATTTCATGGGCATGCTTTTCTTCAGCAGAGACAGGGAAGCTGGTCACAGTTGATAGGAAGATTGATGGAGCCAAATACAGGCCAATCTTAGATGAAAACCTGTTAGAGTCTGAAAAAGACTTGAGACTGGGGCAGAGGTTCACCTTCCAGCAGGACAACAACCCTAAGGCTGGATTCACACCTATGCATTTTTAGTGCTTATTGCAGATTTGCACTACAGAACATGTTCTAGGCTGGATTCACACCTATGCATTTTTAGTGCTTTTTGCAGATTTGCACTACAGAACATGTTCTATAGGAAACCATGTTAAATGAACTGTAGTGCAAATCTGCAAAAAATGCATAGGTGTGAATCCAGCCTTAACACCCCTTTCACACCGAGGGTGTTTTGCAGGCGATATAGCGTTAAAAATAGCACCTGCAATCTGCCCTCAAACAGCTGCAGCACTGTCCCCAGTGTGAAAGCCCGAGGGCTTTCACACCGGAGCGCTACACTGGCAGGACGTCAGGAAAAGTCCTGCCAGCAGCTTCTTTGGAGCGGTGAAGGAGCGGTGTGTTTACTGCTGCTCCCCACTGAAATCAATGGGGCAGCGCTGGGATACCGCCGGCAAAACGCCGCTATTGCGGCGCATTGTGGGCGGTTTTAACCCTTTCTCGGCCGCTAGCAGGGGGTAAAAGCGACCCGCTACCGGCCGAAATGCGCCGCTAATCCGACGGTAAAACGCCGCAAAAAATAGCGTTTTACCGCCGACGCTATTGGTGGCTCGGTATGAAAGGGCTCTAACATACAACCAGAGCTACAATGGAATGGTTTAGACCCCTTTCACGCTAAGGTGTTTTTGCAGCGTTTTAGCGCTAAAAATAACGCTATTAAAACGCTCATAAAATGCTCCCCATGCATCTCAATGGACCCTTTCACACTGAGATGTTGTGCTGGCGGGGCGTTGAGAAAAGTCCTGCAAGCAGCATCTTTGGAGCAGCTTTTGGGCGTTGAAAAAAGCGCTTCAAAAAACGCCCCTCTCCATTGAAATGAATTGAAAACGCTGTAAAAATGCCTGAATAGCGCCTATAATCTGCCCTGAGCTGTAGAAAATTCACATGATCTCACAAAAAGGTAAACATGCAAGAAGAAAAGAGAGCATCTACAACAACAGGACTGAAATTGTGGGAAGGTCAGAATGATTTAACAGTCCATCAAAGTGCCAAAAAAAAGAATCCCAGAATAATGAAGATTTGAAGTAAAACAAGACACTGCTTGTTACTTTACAAGACACTGCTGTTTTACATGATCTCGCAAAGGATAAACATGCAAGCAGAAAAATAGCATCAATAACACATGCTATAACATAACAATAACACATCAATAACACAACGCTTGACAAACACTTAAAATGCCTGCAGCGTTGCGTTAATTTTACCGCTAGCGTCCCTAAAACGCGGTAAAAAACGCTGTAATAACGCTAAGGCGTTTTAGGGCATTTTTGAAGCGCCTTGGTGTGAAAGCGGTCTTATATCAAAGCATATCCCTGTGTTAGAATGTCCCAGTCAAAGTCCAGACCTAAAGCCAATTGAGAATCTGTGGCAGGACTTGAAATTTGCTGTTCACAGAGGCTCTCGTTCCAATCTGACAGAGCCCGAGTTATTTTGCAAAGAAGAATGGGCAAAAAAATTCACTCTAGATGTGCAAAGCTGGTAGAGACATACCTAAAGTGACTTGCAGCTGTAATTGAAGCGAAAGGTGGTTCTACAAAGTATCGACTCAGGGGGGTTTAATACAAATGCACGCCACACTTTGTTTTTTATTTTTTTACAAATAAAAATTTGAAAAGTGAAAAACATTTATCATTTTCCTTCCACTTCATAATTATGTGCCACTTTGTGTTGGTCTATCACAATCGGCTGGGTTCACAGCAGGGTCAGGGTGCGTCCCTGCTCTGTTTCAGGGCCGAATCAGGGCTGAATTTTTGCCTGAATTCGACCCTGAAATGGAGCCAAAGATGCACAGCGTTCCTGTGCAAGCTGCTCCGCAGCCACAGCGGAGATATGTGAACCGGCTTCATAAAGAGCCAGTCCCAATCTCCTGTTATGCAAATTGGATGCGGGGAGTCCCACATCCAATTCGCATAGGTGTGAACCCAACCTAAAATCAGGAAACTTTGTTGATTAGATTTTGTGTTAAAAATATGGGGGTGTGCAACTTCCTCTCCTCTGTGACAGCCCGCTTGAAGACCTTTGGATCTCACAACCTAATACTAGGAGGAGATCAACGCTCCTCTCATCCCGAGACTGGATTCCTCCACCGGTAAGTCACACATCACCCCTTCTTCATTGACCAAAATGCGCGCCGTCCTAGCGGAACTTTGCCTAGTTGAAACATGGCGTCTTTTGCATCCTACTGAGAGAGACTACACGCATTACTCCCCTGTCCACAAATCCTACAGTAGAATAGATTACATTTTTCTCTCACAAAACACTCTTGGACCTAGACCCCGGGAGTGGGATAGGTCTGAAACTGTGGTCAGATCATGCACCCATACACGTAACCCTCAGCAGAATACTACAACGTGCATGTTGAACTACCTGGCGATTGAACGATAACTTACTGACGGACATTGCCTGCACTGCAGCGGTATTGAAAGCCATCACAGACTTCACCCAACTACACGCTAGAGACGAGATCTCCGCCATGAACAAATGGGAGACTTTGAAATGCGTGCTTAGAGGGATCTTTACCCAACATGGCTCCAGACTAAAAAGCTTGCAGGGATTACATAAAATGCCTATTTAAGCTGATATCCACACATAAAACGTACACAAGACCCCAAGACATCAGCGGAACTGTCCAACGCACGACATGACCTGTTACAACTATTCACAGACAGAGCACTTACCGCCCGCAATAAAGGCCATTATATTCATCACTCACAAGCGAATAAATGCGGGAAACACTTGGCCAGGGTCACACCCCCCCGACAACAGAGACAAAAACATTCCCTACATTGTTTCCCCAGCCAAAGAAAAAAAAAAAAAAAATAAAAAAAACCACACAACACTCTGAAATAGTCCCTAAATTCGGAGACTATTACTCCTCTATAATCTCCCACCACACAGGGCACAGAGCACACAACACACTCAGATCACCCCAGACTTGCACCAATATATACAAGCCACGGCTCTGCCCAGAATACCCCCAGCAGAAATTGACAACCTCAACAACCCATAACTACTTCTGATTTCCTGAAGAATGGTAAAAGTCCAGGCCCCGACGAATATACCCCCCAATTTTACAAAACGTCCGCTCAACAATTAGCTCCTATAATGGCTCGAGCATTTGAAGAGGTAGATGACACACACACACACACACCCTCTATCATCACAACTCCTCCAGGCCTAGATAATAGTATTACCCAAACCGGGAAAGGTCCTCTCTCAATGCAGCAACTACAGGCCCATATCCCTGTTGAATGTTGACCTCAAACTATTTTCTAAAATTATAGCCACCCACTTAGCCCCCCCTACTACCATCCCTAATTCATAGCGAACAAGTGGGCTTCATACCAAAATCGAGAAGCTCGGGACAACACTACGAAAACCCTGCATCTTATCTCATATGTCCAACACCACAATATTCCCGCACGCCTTCTAGCGTGTGATGCCATAATGCTTTCAATAGGGTAAGCTGGCCCTTTCTACATGCATCACTACATCAGATAGGTCGGGGGTCGAAAATATTGAACAAAATCATGTCACTCTAAACCAACCCATCAGCTAAGGTAGCGGCCAATGGGGAGTCCTCGGAGGCTTTCGAAATAAAAAAACGGTACAAGACAGGGGTGTCCACTTTCACCCTTACTTTTTGCGCTCACTGTCGAACATTTAGCCCAGGACATCCGAAGTAATGGACACTATACATGGGATCCCCACACCCTCTGCCCACCGCAAATTATCACTTTACGCAGACGACTTGCGTCTTTATATCACTCATCCACAAGTTAGCATCCCCGCCTTACTTCAAGAGCTTGACCGATTTGGAGCGCACAGCAACTTCAAATTAAATATTACAAAAAAAAAAAAAAAAAAGAAGGAGAAACGGAAGCCCTGAACATTTCTTTAAACCCGACCACAGAATCACTACTTGGGAAACATTTTCCATGTCATTGGCAATCATCCTCGATCAAATACTTGGGGACAGAGATACCTAGAAATCTACATGATGCATATACCCTGAATTACAGTCCTTTATTGACGAAAATTCGTAGTTCACTGGAATCTTGGCATCACCTCAAACTCTCTTGGTGGGGACGAATGAATGTCCTCAAAATGGACATCCTCCCTAAGTTACTTTATTTATTTCAAACACTACCCATACTTCTCCCCAAAGCTTTTTTCCTCACGCTCCGCTCCTTATTGGTCAAGTTCATTTGGCAACACCACCCTTCTAGGCTTAAACATAGAATACTATGCGCCCCTAAAAACCGAGGGGGTATTGGTCTCCCAGACTTTCACCTATATCACATGTCTGCTATAGTCTCGAAACTCCTCGAGTGGTTCCCGCACCCCTTATCCAAACCATCTACAGTTATTGAGCAGGACATGGCACAAGTAGATCTCAGAGCTCTTCTGTGGGGATACAATGCTAAATTTTGCACCATGGATGGAATATCCCCCCTGACGGCAGCGGCACTAACCACTTGGTATAGCAAAGATACTACCCTTTCACATTCCACAGATCCTAGTCCTCTGTCCTCCTTATTTGACAACCCCGCACTCCCAACATACAACACCAGGGGACATTGTGGCTCGTATACCAGGGAACAATGACCTACAGCCAGCCAGTTTGTTCAAGCCTCCACAGGCCAATTCCACCCGCAATCAGACCCTATCACTCACCCCGATTGACTGGCTTTCCATGCTATCCCTAACACAACACTGTAAGACGCTCCATTTTTCAGGACAGGTCCACAGACCACCCACAACATTCGAGGACATGTGTGGTCTCTCTCAGACCCTCAAACACCCATTATCTCTGATCTACAAAGACATGCAGTCTCACACATGTGATATGCTGCCTAATGTCACACAAAAATGGTCGAGACATGGGTATAGAGATATCTCTTGAACAATGGAACACCTCATTCACATTTACACACAAATCTTCCATATCCGGGTTCTCACAAGAGAAAAACTACAAACTACTATCATGGTGGTACAGGGACCCAGTCACAGTGAGCAAGATGTACCCGGGTACTTAGGATGGGTGCTGGCGCTGTCAACGAGGAAAGGGCTCATATATCCATGTGTGGTGGGACTGCGATCAAGTTCGCCCTTTTTGGGACAAGGTATTTAATATTTATAATGACTTGTACAATGTTTCCATGGTACCCTCCCCGCAAGTGGCACTATTATCCATTCTTCCAGGACCAATCAGCTCTCACAGAAAAAGCCTTCTTAGATTTTTCTTGTCCGCAGCCCGACATGTCATATCGCAGTTCTGCAAGGCCGACACCATCCCCCCTATCACTAGATGGATAGACACCCTAAATTACACTATGCTTATGGAGGAACTACAGGCAAAACAAAGCAATACATGGGATAAACACACACACACACACACACACACACACACAATTATGGTACCCTTGGCTCCATCATTCCTCATTGGTCCCTTTCCTCAACAGCTTTGCCATGTGAGGAACGGGCCCCACAAATGTGGAATACGGAAGTGAAAAGAGATACAAACTCTCAACAAAAGAGACTCTAATAACCCTTATAGTATATTGTATAGATGACTAATTTGTTATTAGACATTTACTGCTGAGTACCCCCCCTCCTCCTCATTCCCCCTGATCCGTCCCCCTCTTTACCTTAATGTCCCCCCCCGTACCCCCCCTATTCGACAGATGTTTATTGAGCAGATATTCCAGGCAGCGTCCGGTGATAGATGACACTGCATGGCTGGGTCTTGTATTGTGTATTATGAAGAAATGATTTAAATAAACATATAGTTGCAAAATATAGCATTATGTACAATGGACGGTATGTGAAAACTGCCTCCCCTCTTCCCCTCCCTTTCCCCATCTTTCTTTATTATGTAACACCCCCCTTCCTTTTTTTTAACTGCATTATAGTTTACCTTGAAAAAAAAAACAAAAATCAATAAAAACATTCAACTCAAAAATATGGGGGTGTGCAAATTACATCAACTTTACTGCACTGGCAAGAATTACAGGAAATTCATTTTTTTTTTCAAAATGTTTTGCTATATATTTTTTAATAAAAGCAAAGAAATTAAAACCATGTTTATCCAAATTTGCTACCAAATAAAAGCATATCTGTCCCGAAAAAAATAAATAAAAATGTAAAATACATTAGGGTAGATTACAAACATACTCATGAGCTCGCCAGACAAGTTTGGAACATATTTTATAGTTAGCTTAGCTAGACAGGGGACGGTAAGTGGCTATATCAGGTGTTGATATAAAAATGCCAATACTGTGATACCACTTTTCACTATTGAGCTCTGTGTGCATTAACCAGGTTTCTTATTTTCAGTATACAGACACCGTTTAATAAAGTTATATATTTTTTATAACTGTCTGTCTCATGGGAGTCTGAGAGCCCATCCAGTCTCTAGAAAGATCCCGACCATATGGTTGGGATCCATCTAGAAGCCTGGATCGATACTTGGCTCAGCCTCTCAGCAATCCTCTGAAAGCCTCAACCAGAACCCATCCCACCCCCTTCACAACCCAGCACTCCAGTGAGCACTAAAGGGGAGAGTGAAGAGTCAGTAACCGACAGTCAAGGCTCTCTGCTCAGAGTGGAGGGGGAGACCTGAGCAATCAGGGCCAACAGTGAAGCTCTGGGCCGAGCCCGCATGAGTTCAAGGGGGGGGGGGGGGGGTTGGGGGCAATCACTAGCAGGAGCACCGGTGGAGGAAATTTGGGGCTGCTCTGTGTATTGCACAGAGCAGGTAAGTATACATCCGTTTGTTATTTTTTAAATCCGGTAAATATTTACGTACACATTTTAGTCATTAAAAAATTGACATGTCCGACTCCTATTTTACATGGTTTGACGATTCAATTTTACCCACAAGCAGATAAATACCCTTTTCTACATCACTTCCACCACTTGTTCCCACCTATTCTCTGTCTCTACCCTTACAGGGGTGTTCAGCATTCCTCCTCCAATGTTTATCAATAACACAGATGCTTTATTCAGTCTCCCGGCTTACTTCCACAGTGCTGCTGCTCTGGGATCACACGTTGTCCCCTGTCTGGTCATCTAGGCTGTCTTACCAAACTCATATTCTCCATCTCTCTATCTCAGCTCCATGCTGTACTTGCCCATGCCCATGCCCAGGCCTCTGGGCAAGGGTCTCCTGTGTGGAGCTCTAAACTACAGCCAGACCCTTGATAATAAAGTTTGTGCACACCTTGCACAGTCAGCCTGCTGGCCACCAGTAAGACCTGGACACAGGGTTAGAGGCTTCATCCTTCCCTAGACTCTTCGAAAAACTTGAGACTCTAGGACCTAATCCGGGAGTTACTATACCCTGAGAAAAAAAAAAAAAAAAACTGAAAAAATATATATTCTCCATTCAGAATAAACATTTGGTGGCAGGACGCCGATATTTGTTATTTGTAGTTCTAAAAAGAGGTTGCAATATGCATTAAACACATTCTCATTGTTATTAAAAAAACAGCCTGGAATCTCAATAATGAACCCATGAGTTATCACCCTATACCAAAATAAAAACTACAGCACAATGTTTGGCACTTATCAGGCTCCTGTGATCCTGTACCTGTCTGGCACTCTAGCAATGACTTCCTAGCACTTGGATTCCCTGGTTTGTTTACCTGTAATGGTCAAAGAAAGGGCCAGTTCATGGTTATTAAGACTTTAGGGGGAAGACTGTGGCTACAGGGTTGGTTTTCAGTCAAAGTAAAACATTTTCTAGTTCCTGTGGTCAAGGTGGGGGATATATAAAGCCACATTGTTGTTCCTGGATGAATAGTGCCCCATCGTATCAGTTGAAGATATAGTGCGCTATAAATGGTGACATTGGGAGGAATTGTGACCCATTGTTGGTGTTAGTGGGAGCAATAGTATCCAATGAGCCACCGTTTAAGAGCCATAGCTGTAGGAGATTCTGGACCAAGTGAGAAATTGAAGCAGCAGGAGATTTTTCCTGTTGGATTACCAAGAGGTCAAAAGCAAATAGGAGGATCAAGTTACTAGTTTCCTTCCAAAGTTAAGATCTGACCTATTTTGTGTGGTATATTTTAATGTGTGCTCTGGTAGAATGACCAAGATAGTCCTTGATTAACATCTGGATCAAAAGAACAAGAACTTTAGAAATACAGAATAAATGATATAAGGGTAAAGGCAATATATGCTGACAGATATTGCTAATGAAGTGAACTTACTTTCAAACACAGTCAAAATGTCTTCTTTGAAGAATGGAAGTTCTTGAAATTCATGTGCTGCTTCAGAGAAGCCTTCCTCTCCTTTTATGAAGAAATAAAAAGATAATTTAGTTATATATTGGGTTGGAAATTGTACTGTTTCTACACTCCAAAGCACAGAAGATTTTTTTTTACCAGTTACCCTGTATAGAAGGAAAAGAGAATAAATGAGCAATGGGCATCTGTAATATTTGCATTCTTATATTAGTGAATCCTTAGCTCTCAAAGATTACTTAATATTGCTCTATCAGAGCAGGCATGCTAGCCTGAGTGTCAAAATTCCAATACCGTCCTATGGGCTCAGGACTGACAACAGATCCCTGCAAAAAAACCTTGGCTAAAAAATAGGTACTGACTTCATGAAAGAAAACTAAAGCCCGAGCTGAGAGTTGACCATCCTTCAGGATTGAATGCATTTCTAATTTTGTAGGTCACACCAATAGGCTGCCATTGTTTTATTACAAATTTCGGACAAGATGTGTTTATGTAGTCTAAAAATCGCTCAAGCAACCAAACCCCTTCTTTGGAGTAGCTGGCAAAATCAGATTAGTATAGACTTTACTGCAGAAGGCTTTTTTCCATTGGGTATGTAAACTGAAGCTTCACTTTTTAACTTTATATTCATTCTAGGTAACTGAATTCACAAACATCTAACTACAGAACATTTGACTAAATATCAGATTAATAAGGAATGTTATGACAAAGTTTTTTAGAACTTAAATACTGTGAGGCAACCGTTTGTAGAAACATTTTTTCTTATAGAATTAGCTTTTCTGATAATGTTGTCTATTTAGGATTTTGAGATACAAGATAAAGCTGTAGAAAAATACACCCCACAGGAGGTCTTACCAAACATGCAACCATAGCAAAGACTTCCCAATTAGACAGCAAGGGAGAATAGAGAGGTCCTGCTAATATCTGCTGCGCTGAGCTTCTACATGTGTTGTAAAGTAGGAATGGGGGGGGGGGGGGGGGGGGGAGGTACACCTTGCTGATCCAGCCAGCAAGGAAGTGATTCCATGCGGATCCAGCCAATGAGGGATCAATGCAATAGAACTGGCGAGCAGTTTCTCTGAGCCCTCTAGCATTCTCCTGATGAAAGGATAGCTAGTGTGATATAGGCCAAAGAGATAATATAAATTGAATATTAAAAATTATCTCTTTGGCCTATATCACACCAGCTATCCTTTCATCAGGAGAATGTTAGAGGGCTCAGAGAAACTGCTCGCCAGTTCTATTGCATAAATATAAATAAAGCATACAAAATATTTTTATTTCATATCCAATTAAAAACACGATGGTATTACATTTCACTGATCAAATTTAAAAATGACATCACAGCATTGGGAGAAAAAAGAAAAAAGAAAAAAGAAAAAAGAAAAAAGAAAAAAGAAAAAAGAAAAAAGAAAAAAGAAAAAAGAAAAAAGAAAAAAGAAAAAAGAAAAAAGAAAAAAGAAAAAAGAAAAAAGAAAAAAGAAAAAAGAAAAAAGAAAAAAGAGAAAAAGAAAAAAGAAAAAAGAAAAAAGAGAAAAAGAAAAAAGAGAAAAAGAAAAAAAGGTCTGGCAAAGTTCATCAACAAGATTGCACAGCCGCAAATACAGAAAGCTACAATGAAATATTGTTTCATTGTAACATTGTTTGTTTATTGATCTGCAGATCAAAAGGGATGAACTTCAATCTGCAGATAAAGTCAGTTAAAGAAACTTGACAAGTAAAAAAATATAAATAAATAAAATATTTCTCTGTTGAACCCCTTAATTTACTTTAATCAGCCCTAATTAACTCCTTATTTTCCTTCTCTAATCAATTATAATTTTCCTAGTGATTTTTTTTTCTATCAACTAATATTTTGTAACACTAATATGTTTTTGTTTGCTTTCATTAATATTTTTACACCTTTTACATATAGTTTCATGTATCACATTGAAAAAAGCGCAAACTTGAAAAAACCTACTTTGTAACCTAATTGTAAAGAACATTGCAATGCTTTGTATCAAAATAGTTTTAGCGTTGTTTTAAACAGAACAAAATTACAGGATAAAATGCATACTTTCTATGTGCAGCAACACTATTTATTTTTAGTTCAATCTCAGTTTATTGGATCAAAAATGTGAGTACAAACAATATACCAATACAAGTGAGAGAAGAAAGCATTGGAAGAGCGTGTACAAAAATCTTCATATTCCAAAATATGAAATTATTTGACTAAACATGAACAATGCGCTCTAAACCAACTACCGTGATATAAATAAGGGGAACAGTAGTAAAGCAGATGTCACTAAATAGAAGTGTAGAACGTATCATTTGCAGATTCAAGGTCAAGGTTCCTGCATATACTGTGGGGATCACTAAGGTGTAGTACACATCTTTGACAATTTTTCAAGACATACGAGAGAGTCAGAAGGAAAGATAACAGTGTAAAATAGCGTATCAGAAGTACAAATCCAGAAAGAATAAGCACGTGTACTCTATCAAGGTCCAGAAGAGGTGTATGCTGTATCACCCGTGGCCCAGGTGACACACTCAGATGAGTAGCAGATTAGGTCCATGTCAGGGACGTGCGGGGAGGTCAGTGGTTGGTGAGGCACTGGCTAGTAGCAGAGCCAGATACAAAGAGGTTACATAGGCTGTATGTAGCACTAGACCTCCTCTAACTCTAAACATGTAACCTGTAAAAAGTGTCTCTTATAGAGATTAAAGTACTGAAGTTTGGCGCCATTCCATAAGTGTGCGCAATTTTAAAAGTGTGACATGTTAGATATCCATTTACTTGGCGTAACATTTTTCACATATTATTATTATTAATAATAAAAAAACACGTTCAAAAAAATTGCTGCACAAATACTGTGTGTGGGTTTTCTAGCAAAAAAAAAAAAAAATATATGATTTTTACATGTAGGAGAGAAGTGTCAGAATTGGCCTGGGTGGCAAGTGGCTAATTACCATAAGTAATATACAAATAATTATTATATATTGTTTTTAAAAGGTAATTTACTATGTTTTCAAAAGCTGTACTCAATAGACATGTGCACACTGAAATTCGTTATTTCGTTTCGGGATTTCGTTTTTGTCCGAAAAATAAAATTTAGTTACTCCCGAAATTCGTTTTTATTTATTTTGTGTCGTTAAAAAATGCATTCGTCCGAAAATCCAAAATAACTAAGGTCGAATCTGTCATTGAAGGCTTATGGTGTGTGTCGAATGTTCCAAGAAGATTCGATGGAGCAGCTAAACTGTAAGACGCCGCAACATTACATTTCCGGTCGAATGCTCCGCCTACAAGCTAAAGTAGAATTCTAATGTTGTATGACACTAGTAATAACTATATTAATTATTACTACTAGTCAACCAACATTAGAATTCTTCTATAGCCTAAGGATGGAGCATTTGACCATAAATGTCCGCTCGCGGCGACTGCTTAGTCGAATCTTCATGTCGAATCTTTTCTCTATGTCGAATAATCTTGGACCAATAGAGAGTTAGGTTAGGCACATTCGACCTTTTTTGCTATTGTCTCTATAATGTCGAATCTTTTCTCTCTATGTAGAATAATCTTGGTCTAATAAAGCTAAGGTTAGGCACATTCGACCACAGGTTCGATGGACACAGATTGCTATTGTCAGCGTCATGTTGTATCTCCTATCTATATCAAACTGTTGTCACAACGAAAACAAAAATAAAGCGTTTATGTCAGATCTTTCGGTTTTTGGATTCTGCACATTCGTTATCGTTTGTTAAAACCATAATGAAAATACCCAAAATTCGGACGAAAACGAATGCACATGTCTAGTACTCAAGCAGGTGGCTTAATAGACAAATTACTGCAGTTTGAAATTATAACTTCCAATCAGGAATTTCCCAGTAAATAGATAAATTATCTTATAACATTTAGCATAATAATATATGATTTAGCGTGAATATAACAGTACCTTTTCAGCAGGCAGCAGATTCTCATTTTCCCTCTTGACTGTGTGAGAAAAACATGGGATTGTGGGTAAATCTTATACTCATAAACACATTTTTTTTTCCTTGTAGTTAAGAGGACTGGGCTGGAAGGGAGCATTTGTCTTTTAGACACATGCCCCTTCTATGACACTGCATTGAGAGGCGTGCTTCCACTGCAGCATTTTTATTGGACAGCTGGGACCAATGGTACTTTAACATTTGTCCAAGACTCCAAGCTGTTTTTTTGAGCTCAGTGCCTCTGACAAAAAGTGAGAGGCACTGTGAGATCAACCTCTCAGTCTGCTGCAAACAGAGTATGTCAGCTTGTATTTAAAGTGGCCGTTCTGTATTTAGCTTCTGACAGGCTGCGCAAGGAGCCCCATATCTCTGGAACCCTAGGTCGTAGGAGCCCCAAATTTTTACCAGGACTTAGGCTACATACCCCCCAAATTTGGGGTCTCTGTCCCCAGGTCGCTGAGCTACGACCCTCGAAGCTCGATATTTTTTATTTTTTAATGATCATGGCAGTCCCTGGTCCATGTCAACGTAAAAAAAAAAATGGTTCTTCTCTACCTGCCTCCTGTGCCAACAGACATTGAAGGTCTCTGATAGAGTCAACCTCAGTGGACCACTCCCCAAAAGAAGGTATGCTGGTCAACTTCCAATGGCGGGGAATGACCGTCAAACTATTTATTTTTAAACTAACCCTGCTCAAAAAAAAAAAAAAAAAATAAAAAAAAAAAAAAGTGTAGCTGCTGACTTTTAATAAACACACACTCACCTGAACCCTCGCCTCTCTGCAGTGCTGGCATTGCAACTGTGGGCACCCGGCTGTGACAGCTTGAGGATTCACAGCTGGGTACGCACTGCCAATGTGGTATATTTGGGGGGGGGGGGGGTGACTGCTTAAAGCAGAACAGAGACAGAGACAGAGACAGAGACAGAGACTGCGGTCCCAACTCTCGTACACATGTGAAAGAGTAAAATAGGAATAAAAAAAAAACCCACACTATAGCATAGGGTAAAAATAAATATAAAGAAAATAACAGTCTTCTGAAACTCAAATTTTGGAGTAAATACAAAATATGAATAGAATATTAAAGAATATAAAAGGTCTTCCAAAATTCAAATTAGATTTTTTCAAATTCGGTTGAATCGAATTCAACCAAGTCAAATTTGAAAATGAATAAACGACAAACTCCAAAAATGAAGTAAGCGAATTTAACTAACAGAAATTATTTAAACAACGAATCGAAACAAAACTATTTTTTATTCTGCACATGTCTAACAAGTACCTATGTCTTTATAACACCTACCACTTCATTTTCCATTCCACTTGTAATTTTTTTTTTTTTTTTTTAATGTGAAAATTAAAAAAATAAATAAATAGAATAGCCTTAGCTCTCAAGAATAGGTGCATCTTTTTTTGACATAGCAGAAATGGAATCCCAGTGTCAGGCTGTACAACCTGACACTATGAAGGTTGCCGATCGTCTTCCTGAGACCGCCAGTGGCGGCTGGTGCTTAATTTTCTTGGGGGGGCCCCCCAGCCAGCCGACTACATAACACACCCCAGCGCTTGTTCGATTGTCTCCTCCCCCATTGCTCTAATCGATCGCCCGACAGGCGCCCCCACCAGCCGTTGCACTTATCCCAGCCAGGTGGCGGCTTCTCCCCCTGCGTCTCCTCCCAAGTCCCGACGGTTACTTCTCCTCCCAGCCAATCAGGAGTTAGGATCCCCAATCAATCGGGACTCAGGGCCCACTTCCTGATTGGCCAGGAGGAGAAAAAGGAAGGAGACATTAACAAATATTAATTTGCTAATGTTACACAAACTGGGTGGGCTTGAGACTCAGTGCTCTGCTCCCGAGCCCACCCTTTCTGAAGATAATTAGAGCCTCCGGCTGTAATCATGTGCTTCTAAAAAAATGTTTTTAAAAACCCCATTGAAATCCATGCGTCCGGCGCCCTGCGTGTAGATTAGGGGCTGGGCGCACGGATTGGGGGGGGGGGGGGGGGGTGCGAGGCCCATAATGGACAGGCAGCCACTAGCGACAGCATTGGGGATAGTTGAACAGACTGGAGTAGGGAGTACTGGAGTAGGGGGATTTTTGATATAGGTAAAATACAAGTAAATACAAAGTAATTCAGGACAGGAAATACTGCATTGTTAGAACTAGAGCAGATATTCTGGTAATTACAATGTCTATTGGTGACTGGTTTTCCTTAAGTCCATGAAAGTTAGAAATTACATTTAGCTTAGGGACTTTAGTGTTCCTGCACTGCTTATGATTGTTCGTGAACTGTCAAGAGCAATATTTTTCCCATAAAATATTGATATTATTATCTCCTAAACAGATCTTCACTGGATCTGAAAGGTCATTTTGTTTTGTCAACATTCAATTTTTTGTGCTCTCGATCAGGAAAAGAGCCAGGTATGAGGTGAAATGGTCTGTATTATTGACTCATTCTGTAAAGCTATTTTCCTTGCAATTTCTCTGGCTTTCGGTACCGTGAATTCCATTTTTTTTATCATGTCAGTGAGCAGCACAATCAGGCCATTTCCCACAATTCTCTCATTTTTTCCTTTTCTTTAATTTTTTTGTAGATATCCAGATGATCTAAAATATTGTCAGCCAGGCGAGAAGAAAATTAGACTGTACGTCCAAAAAAGTTTATCAAGACAAATGACTATGCAATTATAAGAGTTTCACTGTGGGCGTTTTGTGGGCATACAAAATATTTAATAGGACTAATGTATCACAGACAGCTCTATCAATGCAATTACTAACAAGTTAGCCATTAAAATGATAGAGAGAGATATAGATATATATATATATAAAGGGGGGGGGAGCTTTACCACATGATCATTTTTGGCACAAAGGTTCAGTATGGGACAATAGACTGTGTAGAAGAACAAGGTGAAAGGTTCTGGAGCCTTGCAACGTTAAATGATTCAGGCCAAGAACTGAACTGTGGTAGCTGCACCCTTAAAAAAGCCAGCAGAGGGCAAAAGGACTAGTCCTCAGTATTTCCTGTGGGCCCCCTGTAGCCAATTTTTTCCCACTAATGCCTTGCATGTCTCAGTGTGGAGGCAACCTTATTGGAATTGGAGCAGGGTTCCTCGTCAGATTCCCCAGACTACAGGCGATCTCATAAATAAAGTCGATGATTAAGAAGCGTCAGGAGAAGGAGGTGCAAGAAGCACAGATCCATAAGATTATTAAAAGCAGCAGCAAAAAGATGCATGCAATACAGGAATAGCTCTCCCTCCAGCAAAAAGAATTTCAAGCGGCATAGTAGCGACATCACAAAATCTCACTGCCCCCTTGCGACGTCGCCGACCCAACATGCACCAGTCTGTGATATCACAAGGGGGCGGTGCCACCAGGGGACGTCACCAGGTGGCCCCCTCCCTTACCTATAACAACTGTCAAAAGGGCAGAGGAGGCATTCAGTGGTTGGCCATCAATGAAGGTAAAACTTTTTTCTTTGTTTTTTTTTTTGGGTGCAGCGGGCGGCATGATTCACGGTGGATTTACTGTTTTTTTATTTTTTAATAAAGGAATGGTCAAAAACTGTCTTTTTGTATTACTTTTTGACACTTTTTTGGTGAATGGGTAGGGTTATTATGTATATGTATATGTATTCATGTGAATGTATAACATTTCTGAATAAAAAAGGAGACTATTTTACTGTATGTACTGTACAATGTACTGTATTTTCGCCAAACACTGTGGTGAATTTGAATTTGTTGTGAAAATAAAAAAAGGCCAGTTTCTATCGTGATGGGGTCTAGGAAAGCAGGTAAAGTGATTGAAAACGTTCAGATTGTAAAACAAACCATTTAGTTTAAAATAGAAATGAAAGGCAAACATCTGTGTATAAATTTAAAACATAATAAATACCCTTTTTCACTTTTTTATAATCACATTCCCTCTGTTGTGAGCTGCATAGGAGCTGGGGGAGGAGAGCGGGCTGCGTTCCCAGCATAACAAGAGAACTGACCACAGTGTATTCTTCTGATTAGTGTGGTCAGTTTTTTAATAGCAAAGCAAAGGGGACTGGCAGAACAACAGGGTTTTTATTTTCTATTTATTTACACACAAAGAGAACAGGATACTGTTTCTTACAAGTACATAGTACAGCAGGCACATATAAGGAATATAAAATGTGGGGTTTACATATTCTTTAAATACAGTATTAAAAACGTATATAGTATTTTTACAGTTTTATGTATTTTGACTATGTATTTAGCGGTTTGCTGGTTTAGTGGCACACGCCTTTATCTGTTCTCTAACCACTTAAAAAAAAAAAAAAAAAAAAAAAAAACACACAACAACACACACATAACTGACAAGTATTTTCATTGCTTCTGAGTTATCTGCAAAATACTGATATGTAGAAATCTACCCATCATCTGAACCACGTATTTATCTCAGGGATACATTACATTTTAGTTTATATGTTTCTCTGACCTCTATAACTACACTGACAGGAAGACTGCACCAGGCAAAAAGCAGGGATGAATGCAAATCCACAAATACCAGGAATATGATTTAACACCAACTGCTAGATTACCCGTTGAAGAAGCTATGGATTATAATATTAATCCAAAATACAGAAGCTGAGAAGATTTCAAATGTGATATGAATACTAAAACAGTCTGCGCAGTGGCTGTATTTTAACCTAAAAGCCAAGCCAAACTGTCAGCTTGAGGCGTGTATGTAGCAAAAAGCAATGCAGCAATCTGTACAAGGCACTAGACACTGCAGATTAGACAACCTATTGAAGTACACATATTATTTGATTAGATTAGCGTCTAGACGTTTCAACAAATGTTATATATTAACAAAGTTAACAAGAAAGTGAACCTAACCGTTTAATTTTAAATTGATCTTTAAATCACTTGAATGTCTTTGTGAGAACAGGAAAAATGTTCTGCAATGAAAAACATCTTTGGTTACTACCATGCGAAGAGCATTATGCCAAGATTACACAGTTCAAAATATGGCTTTTAAATTAG